>NC_053170.1:41960362-42265656 GCF_016835505.1 Polypterus senegalus | reverse complement strand
ATTCCTATTGGCAGGCTATTCCAGTAAAGTCCATGTACACCCACATCCACATACAGTATCATTTGGTACCATGTATTAAATGCATGAGCTGCAATACCACCCTGTGTGAACTTTGTTTTGACATAAGCAAGGTGAAACTCTGCTCTCAGTATATAAAAAAATCAAATTACTTGAGATGTAGGGCTTCAACTTTTTTCATTTGACTTTGAATATTGTTCTCCTTTTATCTTAAACATCCTAGCGTAGTTGCTACTGGATCTAGGGTATCACCAAGGAATTCCATTTTATTAAAAATCAGTCCTTTTCTTATCTCTACAATCAAATCCATTCAAAAATAAAAGAATTTTGGCTTTCAGGCACCAATTAAAACACTCCCAGATATTTGTTAAGAAACCCTACTGTCAAGGGTGTGGGTCACATGTGCCTTTTTTCAAGATATCATTTTTATGGATACATCAGAGAAGAATTTTATACTTACACAGTCTTCTAACCAACCTTAGTCTAGAAAAGCCAGAACCAAATAATAGCACCAAGAACTCCTCTGTCTCTGCCTCTTCTGCCCAGGTGCCTTAAAAACCCACTGCAATCACACTCTTAAAAATCAAGGTGCCAGAGTGGTTCTTCTTCAGAGCAATGCCATAGGAGAACCATTAAAAAGAACACTGCAGAAAAAACATTATTTATTTAGATCCGTAACAGTCTCTGTACAGTAAATGACCATGACTAGAATTTAACAGATTTGTGAAATATGAATGGGTCATGGTTTTAAAAGGACTCTTGCTGCATATGTTATGTAACACAAGCTAAGTCCAGGTTCTCATAATCTGCTAATGTCCTGCTATATTTAACCTTCCTTACAGGAATTTTTTCTACATCTAAGGACATTTTTGAAAGCACAAAGAACCAACTTTATATCCAAAGAACCATTCCCAGAATTAAATGGTGCTTTGTCAAGAAATAGTTCTACAAGGAAGTATGCAATTCAGTAAAGAACCATAAATTGTCAGTAAAGAACCATTTTGCTGACTGGAGAGGCGCTGTTGTAGCTGAAGATTGGCTTTCTCTTATTTTTATCTGCCTTCCATCTTAGCTTTGTGGCTATTAAGCAGAGTTACTCCAACGTTTTATGCTCTGGTGTTTACACTGCTCATTTATATCATTTAATTGTATCAGGTGTCTGTAGAATTGCTTATTGAATATTATACTGACCCTGGATCTGGACCTGACCTGACGGAGAGTGGGGATACCCAGAGAAGCTGGCTCTATAAGCCGCTGTTCATGGGGTTGTGCGGACATGGATTACCTCACGGCGACAGGGGATAGTATGGTAGTTGTGTTACCTCTGACCCCATGTGAGTAAAGTGAGGCCATGCTGCCCAGCGTGGGCATGAAGGCTAAGGGAGTGAGCACAGCAGAAGACCTGGGCAGCATGGCAGAGGCATTGCCAAAGAAGCCAATGGTCCTATTTAGGGCCATGTTATGACATACTCTGGTTCTTTTTGTTAAACTCTACTCTATTTTGGTGCTAATGACTTACTTGAGTCCTGCCCCAATTACCCACCTATTGATTTGCCCATTGTTAATAAATCACCTCGTTGTGGGCAGGGTGTAGAATATAAAAGAAGCTGTTTGGGTTTTAGGTTAGAAAGTGTGTGAGAGGAGAAGGACAGAGCGAGGTATGGAGAGTTAAGGTTGGATGGTCTGGCGTTGGGTTTTTCTTTCTCATTGCTTATTAAAGAAATGTAATTGTTGTAAGCTAGCCATCTGTGTGATAAATGTGGATAGTATGTATCTAGCTGTGTAAACTTTGTGTAGCTAGATAGCTAAGTTAGTGTTGTCCGGCTGTCTTGTTCCTGTTTTGTGTAACTTTCTCCATAATTTGAGAGTCTGTTTTCTTTTTGACAATAAATGGAGTCGGTTTGTATTTAGCTGGTTTAGTTTTTTCTGTGTTTTGTCTCCCTCTCTCTCTCTCTCACTTGTGTGCGGCCTATTTAAATACCCCTAGGCCTTTTGGTAGGCCGGAACTGGCCATACCAGTGGTCTGTCATACAGTGCCTGAATCCATTCTTCCCACTCTCAAAACCCTCAGGTCATTACAGTGTTGTCCTTTACGCCTTTTTATTTGCATGTTTAGCACTTCTCAGTTGTCACATTTCATTCCTTACTTTGCACTTACCACTTCTCACTTTGCCTTCCTCACCCAAGCACTTTAATGCCTAAGAGGTACTTTATTTAATGCATGAGGGAAGACCGTGGCAGCTCATAGCAAATCATTTTATTTGCTTAAAAATCAATCAAATTGAGCTACTATCTAAAATGAACATCTGCAATTTAAAAGTAGTTTCACTTTTTCTTTCAGCGGAGCATAAGTAAATTAGGCTGAAAGTAAATTACAGTGGTATGAAAGTTCATACCTGATTGTAACTTACAGATATCAGAAATGTCATGATTCTTTCGAGACATTTCTTCTTTGCAGCTATGGAGGATATACAGTATTTGCTTTGTGTAGATGCTTGAAAAATGAAGCAACAGTAGATGAGGCAGCTAAAAGGATTGAACTGAAAGGGCAAAAAACAAAAAGTCTGCCTGAAAGATGCTAGGCAGCCAAACAGGGCACACCTGCCATTGTTCAAAAACACAAGCAGCACCAGAGAAACAGAATCGAATGCCTCAGGAAATAGAAATCCAAACAGGTCACAGCCACCATGAAAGAAAACAGGACAAGAATAATAAGCCGGGCACATTGGAAGAGCTGTGCAATAACAATGAAATAAAGGAAAGAGATTGAATCTATTCTTGAATATCAATATAATAGAAACAAAAAAAAAAAATTGTTCCTACACTCAAAACTAATTTTTTTTCCCATTGTTCCTTATCTAGCTCAGAGCATTAAGTCTACCATCTAAAATTATCAGCTGGCATGCATGACATACATTTGAACAATGGCCCCCCACAGTGAGTTAGCGCGCAACCAGTATGCCTGCTGATAACATCACCAAAGTGCAATGCTACAAGTGCCAACATACAATTAAAAGACAAAAAGAAATCAAGTAAAAGCCCAAAACTAGACAAAACACTGCAAAAATGATGGGCACGTGTGAGCTTGAAATGGTACTCAGAAAAATAGAGGGAAGATATTTTCTGTGAAACACCCACTAACACGGTTTCCATTCCTTTAGAGAGAAGAAGAACTCCCTGGAGGACAACTGATGTCACTTCCTCTTCTGCTCCTGTTAACTCCGCCTCTTCCTCCTCAGCCTCCTACTGAAATCAGTTTTCAATAATGGACCAGCGTCAGGAGAGAACAGAGAGTCTGTGATCTAGAGTTTTATCTCCAGCAGTGGATGCTGAAAGCCCCTCTGATTCAAGATGTTATTAACTTTGTTTCATTCTGGACAATAAATGGGGTCTCCCTTGGGACCCCAACCCTTTTCTAGTTTTTCTCTATTCATTTACAGCATGAAGAGGTACTCAATACCTGAAATATTCTGACAATATCAGTTTATCCATTTTGTAAACTCAGTTTCCCAGTTAACTAGATGCATAGTTTGTATACATTAAGACCCACAGAAAAAACTGATTTTTAAATGTGTGTCATATTAGAGCATATTGAAAACAAAATTAAAAACTTCCAATTTTTTCTTCACTGTCAGCTTAAATAAGGAAATTGTATTTCCACACATATTTGGTTGTCAGTTTAATATCTTGTTAAAGTAAATGATTACACATGTAAAATGCCTCAAATAGCTCACAAATTAATATATAATTGCATATTAATTAATTGTCAGTTTAAATAAATTGTCGA
Organism: Polypterus senegalus; assembly: GCF_016835505.1. Classification (NCBI taxonomy): domain Eukaryota; kingdom Metazoa; phylum Chordata; class Cladistia; order Polypteriformes; family Polypteridae; genus Polypterus; species Polypterus senegalus. Next base: position 42,261,851 of record NC_053170.1, on the reverse strand, counting down.
CATCCTTTTCATCCGATCATCTCATCTCTCTTGATGTGATGTGACTCAGCAGTAGATTACAAATCGGATTTGTCATGAGACACAAAGTGAAGTCATTAATTATGAGGCCACTTTATGGTGTGATTTTCTTCACATCTTCTTTAATTAATTTCAGAGTGCTGTGCATTTAATTATATTGCTCAAATAATGGATTGTAGGCTTATTTTGTTTCTTAGTCCTGCAGGGAAGATAACTGACAGGAGCATTTTTTTTAATCCCTGGTACAAAGTAATGCTGGGAGACATCACTTCATCAGGTTGCTTGTATGCTTGGCAGAAAATGACAAATAAACTCAATATAAAATAGTTAGGCTCAGCTACTTAACCTCTCCCAAACAGTGGGAGGTGAGTGTAGTAAATGAAGATTTTCAGAAGAAATGAACAAGTTTAGAAACAAAGGCATTGAAAGAGTATACTATAAGTTATTTTTTGTACAATTAATATTATTCAAAAAATGATGTTGAAATCAACAGCATCATCTATAGACAGTGCAGAACAGTGTGCCATCAGTCATGTATTGTGCAATGCAGGAAAAGGTGAAATAAGAAACTGCTTACTTCTTGTTGCAAAAAGCTAAGAGGTCTGAATGCTTTCTGAATCCCATAGATAGATAGATAGATAGATAGATAGATAGATAGATAGATAGATAGATAGATAGATAGATAGATAGATAGATAGATAGAATATTATTCGTCCCTAGGGAATTTACCCTTTTTTTTTCAGAAACGCAATTAATAAATTCTTCTTATTCTTCTTTCGGCTGCTTCTGTTAGTGGTTGCCACAGCGGATCATCTTCTTCCATAAGCATAATAAATAAATAAATATGGTAAATAATGATAAATATAGGGTAGCACGGTGGAGCAGTGGGTAGCACTGCTGCCTTGCAGTTAGGAGACCTGAGTTCGCTTCCCGGGTCCTCCCTGCAAGGAGTTTGCATGTTCTCCCCGTGTTTGTGTGGGTTTCATCCAGGTACTCCGGTTTCCTCCCAGTCCAAAGACATGCAGGTTAGGTGCATTGGCAACCCTAAATTGTCCCGTGTGTGTGTGTGCCCTGCGGTGGGCTGGCTCCCTGCCCAGGGCTTGTTTCCTGCCTTGCACCCTGTGTTGGCTGGGATTGGCTCCAGCAGACCCCTGTGACCCTGTAGTTAGGATATAGCAGGTTGGATAATGGATGGATGGATGATAAATATACACCAGAATGATTCCTGACTTGGCAGTCCCATTGAGTCATTTTGCAGGCATATTAGTTATATATATATATATATATAGTTATATATAGTTGATATAAAGAAGCCATGTGTTTCTTGACGCACTTCTGCTGAATAATTTGTTGGCTGAAAGTCAGTGTGTTGTTCATAATGGTACTAAGTTTTGTCTTCATTCTCTCCTTTGCTACTACCTTCAGGGGTATCTGATCCTAACATTGTAATCAACTTGTTGATTCACTGGGCATCTTTTGAAGTGATGTTTTGAGCCCACCACACCACAGTGTAGAAAATCAAACTGGCCATTACAGAATGATAGAACATGTAAAGGACGTTATTACCCACATTTAAGGAGTGCAGCCTCCTAAAAAAAGAATCTGTTCTGCCCTGTCTTATGCAGTGTTATGCAGCCATTCTAGCCTGTCATTGATGTGGATCCCCAAGTACTTTTAGAAGTGCACCATCTCAATATTCACTTGTTGAATATATAAAGTTCATTCTATCTATCTATCAATCATACGTACATACATACATACATACATACTGTGGCCCACCACGCTGGCACCACCAGCTTAACCCGGCACAAACAAGTGTAATGGGCTAGAATTCAGTATTCTAAAGAAAAGGCATTTCTGTGTGTTGCTTAGTGTAATGGGCTATAAACCAGTGTTTTAAAGAAAAGGCAGAATTTCTAGAAAATAATGCTACAGGTTATTGCTGATGGCTATCTACAGGACATAAATATTTACCTCTCTTGCTAAAGAGTCACCTGCTTTGAATAGTCAGACTGCTTTGATTTAGTATCTCATCTATACACAATGTGGGGATACAGAACTGTCTGCTTCCTTGGAAAATTGGTTTCTAATCAAGTACTCAACGTTAATGTGTTTACACTATTGCAGAGGAAATTGGCTTGCACCATTGTTTTCACCGATTGCCATGTTGATCTATGCAGAAATTGAAGCATATATATATTTCTGGGAAAAGGAGAATAAAAGAGAGAACAGAGAAGTATGGTCTGAGACTTGGGACTGCTGCCTGTTTCTTTTATGCTTTTCACCATATCCCTGTAGCTACACCCTGTAGCAACAGTGGCTTGTACCTGGCCCAGGTTCCCCTAGGTCTGAGGCCAGTAACACAAACATGGGACACAAGTTCAAGAGACAAAGTGATTTTTATTTTTTTTTCTCCCTTGTTTGAAACGTCTTCCCCATCTCCCACAAGCACAGCAACACAGTCCAAGCACAGCACAATGCACAAACAATAAATCTTCCTTCACTCTTTTCCTTCTCCTCCACTTCTCTGGTCAAGCTTCGTTTTCCTCCTCCCAACTCTGACTGGGAATTACCCTCATTCGAGCCCTTTAGTTACCTCTCATGCACACGTGTGTGACAATACATATTAACTATTCATATAAAGTTCAGTGCGGTTTTACATATTGTCAGGGATGCCAGGGGAGACGACCTGGCCGGGACGCCCTGAAGGACCGGAAGAGGGTCTACGCCCGCCCTGGATCACATGGGGGCCGCCACCCTGTTTGCTTTGGGGGCCATGGGTAGAGGGCTTGGAAGCGCAACCCTGTAGGGCCCGTAGCGCCCCAATGCCTTGTGAACCCTGGACCTCAGCACTTACGCCACACCAGGAAGTGCTGGGGGGAAGAGAAGCAGGGACACCCGGAGAGGTTCCGGGAGAACAGCCGGCACTTCCGCCACACTGGGGCGTGTCAGCTGGAGATGGCCTGGGAGGACCTGGAGCACATCCGGGTGCGGATAAAAGGGGCCACCTCCCTTCATTCGAGGCTGGAGTCGGGTGGAAGCAGGACAAGGCAGAGGAGAGTGTGGAGGCGGCCCGAAGAAAGGTGTTGTGTGGCCAGGACTTTTGGGGGGTTGGTGTGCACTGACTTTTGTAAATAGTTGTAAATAAATGTGTGGTGGTGACTTTACAACATGTCTGCCTGTCTGTGTCCGGGCCACGTTCACATCTGGCGTAGTCGGCAGGATGCTCCGCCTGTTCCAAGGCGGAGACCTATACAAAAAAATCTTGGTGTGGACGGCCCGGCGCAGCAGGGGACCCCACCCACGTGCCGCGGGAGCGGCGTGCATTCAGCCCCACGGAGTAAATGTGCCCCACGGACCGCCATGGATCCGCGGGAGAGCCGTTTTCCCCTGTGCAGCGGGCTCTAAGAAGTGTGCCGTTGCAGGCTAGCGCCCGGGACGGCATTGCGTCTAGAGAGGCCACACCGAGGAGGGAGTTCCCTGACTATCAGCAGCCGGAAATTGGGGACCGGACGTGTTTTCTGTCTTTCAAGCAGGGGCTGCCCGGATCTGCGTCAGTGGTGGGCGCATGCTGGTCCGCAGGGCTTCGACAGCGCGGTGGCAGCTGCAGAGAAGGAGCCTCTGCAGCTCGAGAGGCACTGGCAACAACAAGACCGCCAGCGAGCATGTTGCCGCTACAGGAGGGGAGCCAAAATGGCAGCGGGCCAGAAGTCCCTCCCCATGACAGGCACGCGATTGGATGGTGTGTCTTCTGTGCCCGCTGATGACTGGAGAGAGGCGGGACAAAGGAATGTCCATCACGTGCCAGGGGGAGACCCGATTGGGCCAGAGGAAGAGGCCCACAGGAAGTTGCCAGCGTTTGGGGCTGACGGACAGGTAAGCTCCGTGTCGGTTAACTTCCTGTCTTTGCCGGCTGCTCTGTCGGAGCTGGAGGCGTGCCTTCAACCTGCGGAGCAGCGTTTGTCGCAGGTGCTCCGTGACCTCCAGGCAGAGTTGCGAGTACTGGAGATGAAGGCAGTCACGTCATTCGAAGAGCTGTTGAAGGCAATCAGACGGCGCGACGCTGGATTCTTCAGCCGGAGGTGTACGGCGGGGAAGGTGAGTACAGCCGTCCCGTACAGCATGAAGGAGGGTCTGCTGAAAACGGCTGTGATACCAACGATCAGCATCAAGTAAGCAGTCCTCCGACAGTGGATGTGGCGCCGGGGGCTGTGTGTGCGATGAGGGGAGAGACAGCGAGAGGGCTGGCAGGACATGGGCTGTTGAGTGCCCCAGGTCCTAGCGCTCTCCACCCCGAGTCGGCAGCAGTCTCACGCCATTCTACAGGGACGCAGACAGGAAGGAGTCTCTTTCTTTGCAATAAGGAGACTCAGACCGTCAGAGCGTCCCAGAGCGACAGGAGGAATCGAGGGGTGAGTGCCGGTTCCTATGATAGGATGGGGCATGGTGCTGGGAGCACCCGTTCGAGTGCTGGCCACCCTCTGCGGGGGCAGAGGAAACCCGTGAGGTCAGCGGAGAGGAAAGGTCTGCAGGTGGTCCCGTCTAATCCACCGACAGAAGGGACACTTAACCCACGGAGGGGGTGCCGAACAGGCAAGTGCCGGGGTGCCGGTCGGAGGGGTGGGAGCTGCCAGTGCGTGGCACAAGGGGACGCCAGGGAAGGGTGTCCAGGTAGCGACTCTGCCCTCATCTTTCTGTTCATTGCAGGACCGGACCCTGGACGAGCAGTAGGACCCACTTCATTGGGAACCTGCCCTCAGGAGACGGGCCGTCTGATGGGAGGACTCTCCGCTGGCATGGGGGTGCCGCCACGGCTTTCGGACGCTATGAAGGGGTGAGTGACTCCAACCAAAGGGGCACGAAAACCTCGGAGGGGGTGCCGAAAGAGTGGGCCCTGGGGTGCCAGTAAGAGGGGGGAGCGCAGCCTGTGCAAGGCACAGGAGGACACCAAGTGGTGGTGTCCAGGTGGCATCTCCGCCCCTACGCCTGTTGGGAGAACAGGGCCGGACCCCAGCTGCCCAGGAGTAGGACCCACTTCGGAGGTAAGCTGCCCTCGACCCCAGTGGTCTTTGCTGGCTGTGGGGCATTGTCAGGGATGCCAGGGGTGATGACCTGGCCGGGACGCCCTGAAGGACCGGAAGAGGGTCGCCCTCCCGAGATCACGGGGGCCGCCACCCTGGTTGCTTTAGGGGCTGGGTAGAGGGCATTGGAAGCCCAACCCTGTAGGATGGTCCAGGGTGATGCCCTGGGAACCCTGGACCTCAGCACTTCCGCCAACCAGGAAGTGCTGGGGAAGAGGGGACACCCGCTTCCGCCAGCTGGCACTTCCGCCACACTGGGGTGTGGGGAGATTGCCAGCACCTGGAGCACATCTGCTTTAGGGGCCGCCTCCCTTCATTTGAGGCTGGAGGGTGGAAGCAGAACAAAGCAGAGGAGAGTGTGGAGGCGGCCAAGAAAGGTGTTGTGTGGCCAGGACTTTGGGGGTTGGGTGCCTGACTTTTGTAAATAGTTGTAAATAAATGTGTGGTGGTGACTTTACAACTTTTCTGTCTGTGTCGGGCGCCACAATATACACAACAATATAGCAAGTCAAGCCAATAACCACACACAATCTCCACATCTTTATGCCCTTTTACACAAAATGCCCACATTTGCCCAATATTGAAGGCTTGTTGTAGTCTGAGTGCATTGAGGCCCCACAGACAAAACCACAATTGGCCCCTTCACTTGTACAGCTTTTTACAAACTAAAATAGAAAGAAATGAATAATGCCATATGCCTTTCACACTTACTTGGGTCCATTATTCAACTACTACTTTTTTAATCCCCATGCAACCCCAGATGCTGGGACGCTGGTCTCTCTGGGAAATCCGACACAGAAATGACTTTACAGTAAACGCTCAGTGTGATTTCCCAGAATGCTAAGTAATTTCACTAACTAAGTAGACTATACCCTTGACTCTCCATCTCCAACAGGCTTTGGCTTGCTTTTGTCATGGTGCATATACCTGCCATCGTAGAATATATGAACGCCTCTAACACACCATTAATGGTCACATTGCACCTGCCTTTTCCGACGCGTGTCTCCATAGAATCAGTCACACTTTTCGTTGACCAGATTTATTCAGTTTCAGATCCTGGTTAACCAATCCCCATCCTTTTTCCTTAACTTCACATTGTCCGTCCACCCTTTACTTTCCACTCACTTGGTGGATTGTTTAACTAATGGAATGGTTAAATGCACATTTTAAATGCTGAGTAGCTATGAGCAAGACAGTGTTCTCCTCTTCATTTACTGCACTAATGTATAATGCAAACAAACGTTCTAAACAAAACGTCATTTAAAATACAGAGGTTTGGAAAAGGATGAATGAACATAGTAAGGGAAACTCCTCCATCCTTGGTTCAGCACTGCTCTCGTTCCCAAAGGCTCGTCAGACTCTAGCAATATGCACAAAAACAACTTTATTTGTCTAAGATACCTTAGGTGCATAACACAAGATACTAGTCTATTTTCGTGTTGCAACTCACCATTTTGCTAAAGTTTCTTTGTTTAATAATAACTTTGTAGATTATTCTAATTACACATAGGTTACATTTACATATAATTGATAAAATACAACTCTTAGGCAAATACTTAAGCTCTAAAAGGAAAAGTAGGGCATTGTAAAGCTTAGCTATTTGGTCTGTTCATGGTGTTTAGACTCAAGGTCTCAGAATGAATTCTAGAGAAGCTCCAGCATACTTTAAAACAGGCTGGCAAAAGCACCGTTGTTATATGGCACCCTGTTTGGCACGCTTTCAAGGGTACATTCAGCAGAGCTACATCTTTAGAACAATTATAGCTTATTTAAGGTAATTTAAAAGGCCTTGTAAGCCTAAGAGTCCATCTATCCATCCATCCATTGGCCAGCCCGCTATATCCTAACAACAGGGTCACAGGGGCTGCTGGAGCCAATCCCAGCCAACACAGGGTGCAAGGCAGGCAACAAACCCTGGGCAGGGCGCCAGCCCACCGCAGAAGCTTAAGAGTCTAAAATGCTAAATAATATTCTTACAACATTCATTTAAGATAGGTAAAATTGCAAGCCCCTTGTTAAAGGTGCCCATTTCTTATTTTTGTTGTTTCTGCGTGTTATCTGGCAACTGTTAATTGGACTGGTTCGTATGTGTAGATACAATATAATTTCCAAATTGTACAATTTTTTGTTAAAAAATACATTTCAATATGTGCTCTAAAAATAACCGGCATAGGAAAAATTCAATAGAAAGAGATAAAGCTGCTTATTTTTTTTTTTTTTTTATTAGAAGTTCATGAGATACATACAAAGCAAGTGCTTCTTTAATTCTTGCCTTAAAGCAGTTTGCCGAAGGTTGGCCTGCTGGGTAATTTTCAGTCTTTCATGTAATTTTACACAGCCATAACACATAGCTGCAATCGATCCCCATAGTGCCTTTTTTAATATCATCTAATGCTCCTGCGGCAGCAAAAGCATAACTTCTGATGCAGGCATTTTTTCTTTGTGCTATCACTGAGGATTTCATTGGAATTTATTAACAGAAGACAGTTGCAGCACCGAGACTTAAAACAAATAAACACTTGCATTACACATGCTGACTTTGAACAAAACAATGCATGTCTTGATGTCTTCCCAAAATGATTTAGTAAATTTGTATGCAGTAAGAGTCATCTTCTTCTTCTTATTCTGTAGCTATTCCCGTTTTTATATGGAGTTGCTGCTATTTTGACTAGACTTCCCCAAGAATGCACAACACTGTCCTGTTTGCCATTTAACAATGAAAAACTTGTCTAGATAGGGAAAATGAAGCAGAATATGCTTTAACAGTACTGTACATTTGCCCAGTGTTGTTGAAAATTCTTCATGTCCACCACATTTGAGTACGCTCTATGCAACATGATATTGATCCTCAGCTTACTCTCGTGTTAGCCCCAATTGAAAAAGCCCACCTTGAAATTTCACCATGCTGCAGAAGCACTAAATATGTAAATTCCACAATAGCTTGCTTCATTCATTTACCTTATAGTAAATTGCTTGATAATCTGAAATTTACCCATTAAACATTGAAATGTTGTTCACATCAATTCTAGTTAAGTTGCATCTTTTCGAAATTTATATGAATGCAGAACTCACAATATCAACATCAGACCACATGCCTCTGCAGTGAGTTATACTGCATAATTTTACACTGTGTCTGAAGCACATTGGTGGTGTTTTGTCATGTTAAGGTCCTAAGGCAACTCTATTCCCCTTTATCCTCTTTAACAAAATGTTCCCAGATCCCTGCTATAGCCCTCAAATGCTGCAAGAATAGGCAGAAGACAAAAGTTATGCATTTATTTGAACATTATAGATAATAAAACCCAATATAATAAAGTAAAACGAGTATGACAAAACTACCATTACAATCTAAGTTCCAGTTCATCTTGCGTTTGTATGTTTACCACCAGGGTTCCGTCTCTTTTATGTTCTAGTCCAGCTTGGTTCTTTGCTCCAGCATGGCCTTTTAATGGAGTCAGGGAAGGCCTGACCACCTCTTCTGTGGATTGAAAATGGCAGAGAGAGAGAGTTTCTTTGTTGCTTTTGTCTTTATCTTCCTTGATGTACCTCTTAGGCCAATACCATTAGCCAAGTATGTACTTCATATCAATCCTATTCAGTCCCACCCTATTCTAGCCCAGGTTTTCATCTTGGAGGGGGAAGGCATGTCATTATTTCTACTAACCTGTCCATTATATTCCAGGTTATTCCAGCCTATTAATGGCCTGTCATCTCCACCCACCTGTATTCCTTCAGGCGAGCTGGCCAAAATTGATGAGATTTTATCTGTGTTCATTTTAACTTGCAGTAAATACAACAATTGGTTCTGCAATATTATTTTTTTTCTAAGTACATATTTTTTTCATAATATGATTACATCATCCTCATTACAGGTGGCCATGTATGCAGTGCTGCATTAAACAAAGGAAAACCAAATCAATTGAAACAAACTAAGGCACCATATACAGTGGGATGCAAAACTTTGGGCAACCTTGTTAATAGTCATTATTTTCCTGTATAAATCGTTGGTTGTTACGATAAAAAATGTCATTTAAATATATCATATAGGAGACACAGACAGTGATATTTGAGAAGTGAAATGAAGTTTATTGGATTTACAGAAAGTGTGCAATAATTGTTCAAACAAAATCAGGCAGGTGCATAAATTTGGGCACCACAAAAAAGAAATGAAATCAATATTTAGTAGATCCGCCTTTTGCAGAAATTACAGCCTCTAAACACTTCCTGTAGGTTCCAATGAGAGTCTGGATTGTGGTTGAAGGTATTTTGGACCATTCCTCTTTACAAAACATCTCTAGTTCATTCAGGTTTGATGGCTTCCGAGCATGGACAGCTCTCTTTAACTCACACCACAGATTTTCAATTATATTCAGGTCTGGGGACTGAGATGGCCATTCCAGAACGTTGTACTTGTTCCTCTGCATGAATGCCTTAGTGGATTTTGAGCAGTGTTTGGTCGTTGTCTTGTTGAAAGATCCAGCCCCGGCGCAGATTCAGCTTTGTCACTGATTCCTGGATGTTGGTCTCCAGAATCTGCTGATACTGAGTGGAATCCATGCGTTCCTCAACTTTGACAGGATTCCCAGTCCCTGCACTGGCCACACAGCCCCACAGCATTATGGAACCACCACCATATTTTACTGTAGGTAGCAGGTGTTTTTCTTGGAATGCTGTGTTCTTTTTCCTCCATGCATAACGCCCTTGTTATGCCCAAATAACTCAATTTTAGTTTCATCAGTCCACAGCACCTTATTCCAAAATGAAGCTGGCTTGTCCAAATGTGCTTGAGCATACCTCAAGCGGCTCTGTTTGTGCTGTGGGCGGAGAAAAGGCTTCCTCTGCATCACTCTCGCATACAGCATCTCCTTGTGTAAAGTGCGCCGAATGATTGAACGATGCACAGTGACTCCATCTGCTGCAAGATGATGTTGTAGGTCTTTGGTGCTGGTCTGTGGGTTGACTCTGACTGTTCTCACCATTCGCCGCTTCTGTCTATCCGAAATCTTTCTTGGTCTGCCACTTGAGCCTTAACTTGAACTGAGCCTGTGGTCTTCCATTTCCTCAATATGTTCCTAACTGTGGAAACAGACAGCTTAAATCTCTGGGACAGCTTTCTGTATCCTTCCCCTAAACCATGATGGTGAACAATCTTTGTCTTCAGGTCATTTGAGAGTTGTTTTGTGATCCCAATGTTGCTACTCTTCAGAGAAAATTAAAGGAGGAGGGAAACTTACAAGTGACCCCCTTAAATACTCTTTCTCATTATAGGATTCACCTGTGTATGTAGGTCAGGGGTCACTGAGCTTACCAAGCCGATTTGAGTTCCAATTCTAAAAGTTTTGGAATCAATAAAATGACAACGGTGCCCAAATTTATGCACCTGCCTGATTTTGTTTGAACAATTATTGCACACTTTCTGTAAATCCAATAAACTTCATTTCACTTCTCAAATATCACTGTGTGTGTCTCCTATATGATATATTTAACTGACATTTTTTATCGTAACAACCAACGATTTATACAGGAAAGTAATGACTATTAACAAGGTTGCCCAAACTTTTGCATCCCACTGTAAAATCCAAGTAGCAGCTTAATCCAAGGTTGGAGTATACACCTAAAGACGTAAGCAGGACAGAAGACATGGCAGACAGACAAAAAATAGGATGATTTTTTTTTTAATTTCTGCAATCCAAAAAAGAAAAATCAAAAAGAGGGGAGGTCCAAAAAATAAGAAGGAAGACACCGATTGTCATATTCTTTTGCCTTTGTATTTGTTAATTATTTGGTTTATCTATGATTTTGTGTTTTATATTTCTAAATGAATTATGTTTCTTTTTGCAGTTTATCATTCTTTAGTGAGTACAGGTTTATTAAAAAATGATTGTGTGTTTTATAACAGTTTCAATTTAGTTTGTTGCTTGTCTTATCTTCTTTCATCTCTCTATATTGAGCACAAGGGGCTTGGTGAACAACTTTGGGGATGACCCTCACCTCACTAGTTTCCTCGGCACCATCACTAAGACAAGTGTTTTTATACTATTGTTGTTTGTCTCTGTCATGGACTAGAGTCGCAAGGTACATAAATCCAAATAATTTCCAAAAGCACTTCCCAAACATTCCTACTAGAAAGGAATATCACTTTCAAAACCCAGCTAATAGAAAGGGTAATCACCAAATCTTTATAAAGCAAAAAGTTTATTTTAACAAAACACTCTTCAATAACAATGAGGCTCCAAGAAACACAATAATAATAATAATAATGATAATTCTTTACATTTATATAGCACTTTCTCATTACTCAAAGCGAGCCAAGGAGAACACTGACGGAATCGAAACAAGTTCCAAAACAATAATTCAGAAACAAAGTCAATAAAAGAGCAATAAGTTTAACAAAACCCAAAAATCCAATACATCAAAGTAACACAAGTAAACTCACCAGCTCCCCGAATATTCAAAAGCAACTCTGGGAGACCAAAAACTTATAGAGCAGAGATTATTTCATGGAGGTGATTGGCAGGTGGCCCCGCCTCTTGAGGAATCACTCACAAAACACATGGAACATGGCAAAGGCAACTGGTATGCACAGACAAAACCAAAAATTAAAGAAAGATCTATATTATCAACATAAATAAGAGACAGAAAACATGAATTTGAACCCAAGGCAGAAACACACCAGGTTCATTATTTGATTTTTTGAATTGTTCCGTTTTTTTATCTACTGCATATCTACGTATAAGTTGGGTTTTGAAACCCGAAAAAATCAATCAAAAAATCAGACCCCGACTTATACACCAATTCAAAAATGTGACACTTAATATTTTTTTTTTACATCTTCTTGCTTCCTCCAATCTTGCACCAGTTTCTCAGACACATCGAATTTTGTTGCAATTTTGTTGACTTTTAATTTAAAACCAGCTTCATATTTTCTTTTGATTGAATGCTCCATTGTAAATGAGGGATGCTCTAATGATAAAGGTGTATGAGGGTGTGAGATACAAAAAACACAAATCAGTGCAAACATCGCTTCGGAATAGTTTGGATATTAACGTGTGGTCATGTAGGCGCAATACATAGAAAAAAAAGGCAGCGTGTTCCGTGGTTACTGTCTCAGGTGGCCGTTAGCGCATCATAATCTCTTGGACCAATAGCATGAGTTTCCGCATTCGACTTATTCAACCAACATTATAAAATACGGGAAATTATACGGTAAAATAAAGCCTGACTTATCCGCAGGACAACTTAAATGCAAGCATATAAGGTAGATAATGGAACTTGCTTTGCTCTCTTTTCGTATGCCTTTTTGACATCCCTGTTCTTATTTTTTTTTCTTTTGTTAATACATCCATTTATATTATTTAGAATTTATTAGATTTAGATTTGTTAGATTTAGTAGATTTATAAAGTTAGATAATTAGATAGCAGATAATATAATAGATAATATAATTAGATAATTAGATTTATTTAGAATTGTTATGGGTATACCAACAGGCAATGTCCAAGGGGCGAAGGGCAAAATGCACGCAAAAGAAGGGGATAAGGGCAGAGCCCCTGTCCACTCCTTGCATAGTCTTGTCAGGACCTCTTCCCTTGTGAACCAACTTCTTGGTGAACTACATACATTTATAATTCCTTCACTTATACCAGATTTGAAGAGTTAAATTCAGGTTGTCTCATTGTATCTAAATTAATTAATCTTGATGTTTCTATATAGCTGGTGATTTAGAATTCCGATTCTGCATAACATCATTATATATATATGTATATATATATATATATATAACACTTTGTTATTATTATGGTGTGTTTGACAGATGCCTTTATTCTAAACAATTTAGAAGATCAACATGCAGTACTTGTTTTGTTTTGTGTTTTTTTTTTCTCAATTACTTTTTCTTGGAAACCAGACATTAAAACAGACTACGACTCAATGAAACAAATGAACACAACATAGCAAGTACAATAGTATGTTATTCAAACAATCCATGAAGCTCAGCATTAGAAACAGAAATAAAAGTAACTACAGCACATTGTGGTTTAAATTACATTGTCTTAACCCCTGTGGTACACTACCTACCTAATCAACACCTCATGATTGTCTGCACCAGACGAAGCAAAACTCAGGAGGGCAGAGAGTGAGACTCTCCAATCTGGCTCCTGAAATTTTAGGCTGCTGCCAAAAGGCAAAATGTTTGAAATCAATAGTGTTTGCACCTGCCAGGCCAAATCCCACATATACCACTGAGACAGAATTAGTAACTGTCTTTATGAGCCTTCCAGATGGCTGACTGATGCCACAACAAAGAGGGAGTCAGTCAAAACACCAGAAATTGTTGGTCCATGGAGGATCACTGTCTGGAAAAGTGGAGTACAGAGCACAACAGGGAGCATAATATAGTAGAAGCACACGGCTTAGCCACCTTGAAGTTGGATCACAGAGGATCTCACAATCCTGGCCCTGCCAGCAATTGAAAGTGTGCCTTCCAAAAGCCATCAAACGCTTGAGAGTCTGAGAAAGAGCTGTGTCGGAGCCAGAACTCAACAATGAAGGTTCTACTTTAAAAGCTTTCATTAAAAATGTTACATATCTTATTGGAAAATCTTAGTAGTTTATTCTGATGGCTGTGTTATTTGCGTCTTCATTCAGAAATCTACATTCTGCGTTATAAGGAGCATTTTAATGGCCTTAATCGGCCCAATGCAGCATAAGTGCAGTTGGCATGTTCTGCTTGTGTGGGCACATGGGTTTTCCTCTGAATATTCTGGCTTTAGTCCTACTTTCTAAACCTGTGCTGGACAGTCTATCAGGCAGCTCTAATGTGAGTGTACTACGAGATGGATTGAAACATGAGAAACGCATTTCTGTTGTTATTTTCACTTTTTGCTATGGATTTTATTAATTTCTTGGTTTTCTTTATTTAAATGACACTGCTTTGCAGGTCACATGACCTTAATCACCGTGCCAATGACATACAGGGCATTATTTCATAAATATGTCTGAGTTTGCAATACACATTATCTTCCAGTGCACAAAACAACTTCAGGAGAATCTTCAGCTTATTTCCCAAGTAGGCCACAGTGGTAGGAGTTTGTTGTTGGTATTGACTTTGTCTTTTTGATTGACTCTCGTCCTGTCCTTTTGTTCTTGGTAAACACAGTTTAGTTTTGATCTCATGGTTCTGATCCTGTCGTCTTTTCACTCGTTATCATCTTTCGGTATTTTATGATGCTCCCAATATCTCTGAACACTTTATTGCGTCCTTAAAACATTGTGTCCAGTGATGCATTATAGGTTTTAACTCCCCACAACCTCAGACTGTAATAAGGAGGACCCAAATGAATGGATTGATGGATGGATGGAGTTCAAAAAAAGTGAAAATTCTTATTTATTATAAAAAGCTTAATTTCTGTAGATTAAAGGGGAAAAAGCAATTCATTCATTACGCCAAATGCAATGAGAAGTGAAGCAAAATGACACCTGTCATTGGCTAACTGAACAGATTACAATTTGAAAGCTTTTGAGGTAGCTCAGGCCCCTTCTTCAGGCAACCTGTAGTACAGAAACTGGAGTTCCCTGTGTTTATTGTCCTGTATTTCCTTCTCTCTGACTGACCCAGTCAATTTGACTACTGATCCATATTTTAAGGAAAACTCATCAAAAACCTCAAAAGACTTTGTGGGAGTGTTATCTTATCTTATCAAATTATCTTAACTATACATTGTTCTCCTCTAAATGAATTCAAAGCTGGAGAGGTCTGTTAGTTTTTGACATTGAAGATGACCCACTTAAAGTATTCTGAATGCTATTTCTTTCCTAGTGTATATTGTAATATGCTATGGGTCGCTGTTACCCCTTTAAACCCAACAGACAGACGCACTGGACACAGGTTAAAAGCAATAAGAAGATCTTTTAATTCTTTTCTTCCTGGAATAGTGCCCTCAAGCACCTCCACCACAATTAACAGGCAAAGTAAATAATAACCAATACAATAATGAACACCATACTCTCTCCTCCACACCTCCCAGCAAGCTCTGTCCTACACCTCCTGACTGATCGCTTGCTGGGTTCACAGCAGTCCTTTATATAGTCCTTGACTTGGAAGTTCTTTTTCTTCAGCCCGGAAGTACTTCAGAGCTTCCGTCCTCGTGACTTAGGAGTTACTTCCGGGCTATGGATGAGGCATTGCTCCTCCGGTCCTTTCACAGCACTTCCTGGTGGCACCCATGGTACCCAACTGGGCTGAGAAACTGAACTACAAGTCCCAGGATGCTCTGCGGGAATCTGGTTCATGCTACATTCCAGAGGAGCTGCCATCTAGCGTTTTGGGGGAGGCAGTGTCCAAAAATAGCTGCCTCCCCCCATCCTTCCATCCTCAGGCTGCCGGCCATCTATCACAATATATAAACACAGGGAACTCCCGTTTCTGTACTACAACTAACCTTGTAATCTGTTCAGTTAGCCAATAAAAGGTGTCATTTTACTTCACTTCTCGTTGCCTCCATAATGGCTATCACAGTACATCGCCCTACTGTCATTCTGGATGTGAAAAAGTTCCTGTTTTGTGCTCTGTTCATTCCCTCACTTAAGCGAAATTAAGAAAAAATTACATACAAATCAAAAGATGAATTTCTAGAAATCACTGCTACCAACCCTTGCTGCCATGCCCTCCTCTTTGCCAGTTTGGAGATGCACCATTTTATTATTCTGAAACATAAACTGGGAACATTGTACAAGTGCAATATCAGTAGTTACACTTTATTCAACATTGATTTTGAGTTTGTTTCCCTAAATTTCAGTATTTTCTAGTGGCATATGGCAGGCTACAGATGTTGGCTGTAGGCTTTCTTCAACGGTTGTTACTTAATTTTGTCCCTTTAGGCCCTTTGCCTTCGCTGATGTACCATCCTGTTAATATTTAGAATAAATATAATAAACAGCCTCCGATGTGACAGGCAGATTTTCAAAATAGCAAAAAAAATTATATAATCACAAACATGGAATAGAACACTAAAGAATAAATGAGGAAAATAACTTCTTGACATATTTGTAAAATAAGCAGGGCAATGTGTAATGTAAGTACGTTTGTTATGTACATCTTATTTATATTAATCTTTTTGTAGATTTGTCACTACAAGTTCATTTTTTGTTCAGACAGATGACACAATATTCGAGTTGGTATTACTGCACTCTCACAGAACGTTGTCTTAGGTTTGCCATCTGTGAGTAGCCTTGACCAGTGCTTCCCAAACTCAGTTCTGGGGACCCCTGTGGCTGCAGGTTTTTGTTCCAACCATCTTCTGTTTTTAATTGGACTTCTAGCCCAATTAAGTGAGCTGTTATTTCCTAATTTCTGTGTTTTGGAGTCAATGGAGACATATCAAAACTAAGCTTGCTAAATTTTTATTAAAATGCACTTATAAGGGCATATATTTGTTTTAACTTTTTAACAGTTTTCAGCCTGATTTTCATTCTGCTTTTCCAGGTGTTCTGATTGTTTATTATCTACCAATTAGTGGGTCTGACGCAGAGGTGGGTAGAGTAGCCAAAAATTGTACTCAAGTAACAGTAGCGTTGATTCAAAATAATATTACTCAATTAGAAGTAAAAAGTAGTCATCCAAAATATTACTCAAGTAAGAGTAAAAAAGTATTTCGTGAAAAAACTACTCAAGTACCGAGTAACTGTTTGAATATAATAAATTATTTCTTTTTTAGAAATGTTGTAATAAGACAGACAAAAATATACAAATTTGTGCAAATTCTGCTATTTCCAAATAATAAAATAAAAAAATGAGTGAAAATAAATAACATCTTTACAAAATAAAGATGCACAAATAACACAAGTTCCAAATTCCAGTTTTTCACAATAAAACATTTGAAGTCAATACCTACAGTAGGTAACATGTATGTTGAACAGTGCAAACTACTTATAGTGACAAGATTTACTGTACAGTGACAGTATAATACTGTATATTCACTTTGTGGTGTAGCAGGTCGACGGCTTCAAAAAAAAAAAAAAAAAAAGACCAATTTTAAATCCATAAAGCCATGTCACTCTCTGTGAGCGCAATTGCACGACAGCGGGGAGTTAATAAAGTAGTTGAAGCGGTAGGTGCGGTAATAATGTGCACAGATGGGAGCATATATATATTGTGACAGCTCCTGGTTTGCTCCACAATACTCAGATAAACAAAATGATATTTATTACAATAACAATTCCTCCAACTCCCAGACACTTAGCCACCCTGCCTCCCAACTCAGCTCGTCTGTCTGGGATCTCCCAGAGTCCTTTATACTCCTTGACCCGGAAGTGTTTGTCCTTCAGTCCATGTGACTTTCTATCACTTCTGGGTCAGGTAAAAACTTCTCTTTTTCTTCATCCCGGAAGCACGTCATTTCTTCTGTCCATGTGAGTGGGGCGTACTTCGGAGTGTAGGAAAATAGTCCATGGGCCTCCCTGCAGCAACTCCTGCCGCCCCCATGGTATCCAGTAGGGCTGTGCATTTAAAGACCACTGTCCATAATTCCCTGCTGGCATTTGGGGCACCTCTACGCTGCAAGGAGGGCTCCATCTGGCAGCCTGGAGGTATTGGCCGGGGTACATGGCCGGCCATATCTTACAGTACTCCCCAGTGACGAATCATGATTTGGAGCGGCCAGCCCCGCGAGGGATGTCTTCCTCCAGGAGGAGTTGCTGTTCGGGTCCTGGCGAAGTCCAGAAAATTTCCGGGAGAACCTTGGGGGAATATTAAATAAAAAAGGATTTGTATTCCACGTCCTCCCAGGACAACTTCACCATCCATGTCCCGATCGGCGGCATTCATAGCACAGCCGCCTTCCTCCAGTGTGTATCCCTCTGGGGCTTGTCCACAGTTTAGGTCTCTCTATTAGTGAAAGAGAGCCCTTTTACTGTCTGCACGCCCTTTGATTTATAAATAACATGGGTCGGGGTCTTTAGGACCGAATCACTCCAAGAGACAGCACCATCCAGCTGCTCCGGGTCAACCGGCCCTTCCCCCAGCCACTCTGTAAACGTTTCGGCCTTTCTTGTAGGGCACGCCGTGATTTGGCACCCGCTATTTATTAAAAGCGGGCCCGGATCATATTGCATCCCTATTACATTATATACGGTACCGACATTACCTGTCTGTACCGCCAAATCATATAACACGGGAGGGTTTCAGTCTAATCGTCACAGGTACTCCCATACTTTTCTTAAAGGCGCTTCGGCCGCTGCTCCCTGATCTCCAATGATCTTCTTAATCGCCTCCAAAGTCTGCAAAATACTCCGCACGGACTCTATTAATTTTTCGAGCTCCCGCACATCAAAACAGTTAGTTAATTCGGCCGGAGATAAGGTTACTTCCTGGTTCACCTTACCATCCGGCCGGGAGCTAATGAATACGCCCGCTGGCGGCACGTGCTCTGACGGATTCCGCAAAGGAGCATGGGATTTGGAGTTCTCTTTGGACGAGGACCACGGTGCCGCTTTTGGCTGACTGCGATCCGTCTGTATCAATTTATCGACGGACCGATCAGTCATTTCCTGGACCTCCTTACCTTTTTGTAGGGAGAACGGTGCTTCGCTCGCCTCCCCTTTCCCCTTCGGAAAAACCAAGTCCGTCTTTTCTTGGGCAAAGCCACAAACAACTGGACACGGAACGTCACCTTCCTGGAATCCCTCGTGGTAGATCACGTGTCCCTCGCCGGCACCCGTAATGCGGAAGTCCTTCGGGTTACTCGTTTGCCTGCACAAGAGCGCGCCATCGCCTTCGGGTTTGTCTTCTGCCTCCCGCAGAGCCTTCGGATGGACATCTGGGAGGTATGTACACGGGACAACAGGTTTTAATTTAAAAAGATTCTCAAGTACATTTCCCGCACATACCTCGTCGGAGACGTCCTCCTCCGGAAATCTCTCCCGAAACGCATAGCCGCTCCATGGCTCATCTTGAGCGCAGGCAATGTCGAGCGCTAGACCTCCGCTGTTGCTGGCGTTCTGTTTTGTCTTC
Source organism: Polypterus senegalus (assembly GCF_016835505.1). Taxonomy (NCBI): domain Eukaryota; kingdom Metazoa; phylum Chordata; class Cladistia; order Polypteriformes; family Polypteridae; genus Polypterus; species Polypterus senegalus. The sequence goes on along the minus strand of NC_053170.1, from coordinate 42,242,746 downwards.
TTCTTCCCCATTACGGACTTGATAAAGGTGAGGTTTCTGGCAATTTTTCCTGTGTGTTGTGACGCTGTCTTCCCGGGGTATTCTGTCCACAGTAAAATTTTCCCAGGTCCTCTGCCAAACTGACGGCCAGAGAATCCTGTCGACTACGCCAACTGTGACAGATTAAGGGTTTGCTCGCACCCTTCTACCCTCAGACTACACGTCAGACACCAGGTAAAAGTCCAATAATGATATTTATTACAATAATAATGTGCACAAAGCACGCTCCTCTCCACAATATTTAAATAAACAAAAACAATAACAATTCCTCCAACTCCCAGACACTTAGCCACCCTGCCTCCCAACTCAGCTCGTCTGTCTGGGATCTCCCAGAGTCCTTTATACTCCTTGACCCGGAAGTGTTTGTCCTTCAGTCCATGTGACTTTCTATCACTTCCGGGTCAGGTAAAAACTTCTCTTTTTCTTCCTCCCGGAAGCACGTCATTTCTTCTGTCCATGTGAGTGGGACGTACTTCCAGAGTGTAGGGAAAATAGTCCCTGGGCCTCCCTGCAGCGACTCCTGGCGGCCCCCATGGTATCCAGTAGGGCTGTGCATTTAAAGACCACTGTCCATAATTCCCTGCTGGCATTTGGGGCACCTCTACGCTGCAAGGAGGGCTCCATCTGGCGGCCTGGAGGTATTGGCCGGGTTACATGGCCGGACATATCTTACTATATACTGTATATATATATATATATATATATATATATATATATATATATACAGTGGTGTGAAAAACTATTTGCCCCTTCCTGATTTCTTATTCTTTTGCATGTTTGTCACACAAAATGTTTCTGATCATCAAACACATTTAACCATTAGTCAAATATAACATAAGTAAACACAAAATGCATTTTTTAAATGATGGTTTTTATTATTCAGGGAGAAAAAAAATCCAAACCTACATGGCCCTGTGTGAAAAGTAATTGCCCCTTGTTAAAAATAACCTAACTGTGGTGTATCACACCTGAGTTCAATTTCTGTAGCCACCCCCAGGCCTGATTACTGCCACACCTGTTTCAATCATGAAATCACTTAAATAGGAGCTGCCTGACACAGAGAAGTAGACCAAAACCACCTCAAAAGCTAGACATCATGCCAAGATCCAAAGAAATTCAGGAACAAATGAGAACAGAAGTAATTGAGATCTATCAGTCTGGTAAAGGTTATAAAGCCATTTCTAAAGCTTTGGGACTCCAGCGAACTGCAGTGAGAGCCATTATCCACAAATGGCAAAAACATGGAGCAGTGGTGAACCTTCCCAGGAGTGGCCGGCTGACCAAAATTACCCCAAGAGCGCAGAGACGACTCATCCGAGAGGTCACAAAAGACCCCAGGACAACGTCTAAAGAACTGCACGCCTCATTTGCCTCAATTAAGGTCAGTGTTCACGACTCCACCATAAGAAAGAGACTGGGCAAAAACGGCCTGCATGGCAGATTTCCAAGACGCAAACCACTGTTAAGCAAAAGAACATTAGGGCTCGTCTCAATTTTGCTAAGAAACATCTCAATGATTGCCAAGACTTTTGGGAAAATACCTTGTGGACTGATGAGACAAAAGTTGAACTTTTTGGAAGGCAAATGTCCCGTTACATCTGGCGTAAAAGGAACACAGCATTTCAGAAAAAGAATACCAACAATAAAATATGGTGGTGGTAGTGTGATGGTCTGGGGTTGTTTTGCTGCTTCAGGACCTGGAAGGCTTGCTGTGATAGATGGAACCATGAATTCTACTGTCTACCAAAAATCCTGAAGGAGAATGTCCGCCATCTGTTCGTCAACTCAAGCTGAAGTGATCTTGGGTGCTGCAACAGGACAATGACCCAAAACACACCAGCAAATCCACCTCTGAATGGCTGAAGAAAAACAAAATGAAGACTTTGGAGTGGCCTAGTCAAAGTCCTGACCTGAATCCAATTGAGATGCTATAGCATGACCTTAAAAAGGCGGTTCATGCTAGAAAACCCTCAAATAAAGCTGAATTACAACAATTCTGCAAAGATGAGTGGGCCAAAATTCCTCCAGAGCGCTGTAAAAAACACATTGCAAGTTATCGCAAACGCTTGATTGCAGTTATTGCTGCTTAGGGTGGCCCAACCAGTTATTAGGTTCAGGGGGCAATTACTTTTTCACACAGGGCCATGTAGGTTTGGATTTTTTTCTCCCTAAATAATAAAACCATCATTTAAAAACTGCATTTTGTGTTTACTTGTGTTGTATTTGACTAATGGTTAAATGTGCTTGATGATCAGAAACATTTTGTGTGACAAACATGCAAAAGAATAAGAAATCAGGAAGGGGATAGTTTTTCACACCACTGTATATATATATATATATATATATATATATATATATATATATATATATATATGTGTGTGTGTGTGTGTGTGGAGTGTGGCAAGCAAGGCAGGTGCCCTCCCTAGGCTTCTGAGATGTGACCACGTTAGTGCAAAGGAAGAAGGGAGAAGAGCCAACCTCAGACAGTATGGCCGTGATGCCTGGAGGCAGCCAAGACGGAGGTTGGCTAAAAGGAGCTTGTGGCTTCTGAGCCTCTGCTGGCTACGCGAGCAATAGGTGAGCCAGGAGAAAGAGAAGGACGTGAGCTGAGATCAGGAGGAGTTAGTCTGCATTTTAACCTTGGATTTTTAACGGATTTATATATTGATTTTTTTTATCCGTTTCACAATGATTTTTATGGATATATATGTACTGTTTTTTATAACACTGCACCATTGACACTTTTGTTGATTTTACTTCTGTTTTGACTGGTTTTTAATAAAAGCACTTGAGCACTTTTTCCACCATCCTCTGGCCTCATCATCTTGGTCATAACTATCAATGGTGTGGTTTCAGCAGACTCCCACGTGGCCTGTAGGGGACCAGCATCGTCACACACTTGTCCTCCAAATAGCACAGCTGATAGAAAATAACATTAGAACAATTCAACTTTTGCATGTACAAGAAGTCTCACTTTACCATGATTGTCAGTGCATGTTTGGTTAAAATGTGCTTGTTCTTCACTCAGTGAAGTGATGGTTGCGCTTCAGCGGGAGTTGGCTCTCAAGGTTCTTGCAGTGAAGCTATGACCGTTTAGCAGTGAACAGGAGCCCCGCATGACTAAAAAGTCTCTCACAGGCTGCAGACGCAGGAAGTTTGTGTGTGGTCATGTGATTGCATGGCTACATCTGAATGGTGAAACGGAGTCATGTGATTATTGTTGCTGTGTGTGATTGGTAAAAGAGTCATGCAATAGATCCACTGGTAACTTCTCTCTGGCAAAAATAGTGTAATGTATAAATGGAAAAAAGTAACGAGTCGAGTGTTGCTCAGTGTAGCGGAGTAAGAGTAATGTTTCTTCTTCACAAATGTACTCAAGTAAACGTATAAAGTATGGTGCAGTAAAACTACTCTTAGAAGTACATTTTTTTTAAAAAGTTACTCAAGTAAATGTAATGGAGTAAATGTAACTTGTTACTTACCACCTCTGGTCTGACACTAAAATTTCTGCACCCTTTCATCATCAGTAATGTTTACCTGGCTGCTCAGGGAATCACTGGACTACATGCTCCCATTATGTTCTCATACGTTTTCTATCTAGGAGCTCCAATTTTCTTCCACAGATAAAGTACTTTTGGAAGAATGGCTTTGATATAAGATCTATGGAATTCTGCACTTATGGGGTGAATTAATTAGGGGGTGAGGTAGAGTACAGGAGTCAGGTGGAGAACTGTGTTAGTGCAGAAAGAATTCGCTGCAACTCAATATCAGCAAAACCAAGAAACTGGTTATTGACTTTTGCCGTACCAAAGAACCTCTATGTCTGGTTACTACTCAGGGAGTGGACTTCTACTAATACTTGGGGGTTCACATTAATGGCAGGTTGAAATCGTCTAACACAGGGGACCTATACAAGAAAGGGCAGAAAAAAACTCTTGTTTTCTTAACAAACTGCATTCTTTTAATGTAGGTACAATCTTGTACAACTCTGTGATGGCCAGTGGGATCTTCTATGCTGTGGTGTGCTGGGCTGGTAACATCACTTCAAGAGAGGCCCATCAAATCAACAAGCTAATTATGAAGGCAGGATCAGTTATGAACAATGCTGCACATCCAGTCTCTCTGACACATTAAGGGCCAGTTTATATTTCACGCTCAGAATGCGTACACGCACGCATCTCAGCTTCCACACATGAGTCCTCTGAGCACATCCTCAGAAATTAACGAGATGCAGGCACAAGTTGCAGGACCAGCAAAAAATCGGGGGGCGCAATGTGATCAAGCTGGAATGTGACGTCATTTTCTTCGTTTACTATCAACAAGTGACACAAGTAACTTTGCAGATGGATCAATGTGTGTGCTTTAATGTTTGATTAATTTTTCGATGTAGTGAAGTAAACCATCAGACTTAAATGCTGACCTACAAATGTATTTGTGGTGCTTTTCTTCATTTATTTCTCGGATAGGCAATGAAAGCGTTGTGTTTTCCCCACTGTAATGACGCAATACATTTTAAAGGTCTCACACACCAGCTTCTGTGTCGTGTTTTTTTTTTCTTGCACCTTGTCATCAGCATCAGAATGTATGGAAGTGTATTTGAGCCACAGAGAAAAACAAATTAGGGACAGGGTGACAAAAAAAGGTCTATTCCATAATTAAATTGGAAAGCATGTACGTTACATTTTACAGATAAATCATTAACGTCATTTAAATAATGAATACTGTTAATAATTACACATGTGGGGGCGACACGGTTGCAGGGTGGTAGTGCTGCTGCCTCACAGGGAGTCACTTCGCTGGTCTTCCCTGCTGGATTTTGCATGTTTGTCTGGTGGGTTTCCACAGTCTGCTCCAGTTTCCTTCCAAGGACATGCAAGTTAGGGAATTTGGTGGTGCTAAAATAACGCTAGTGTATGTGTGTGTGCTTATATTCACCTTGCGATGAGATGCCCCATTCAGGGATCGTTTCTGCCTCGCGTTTGATGCTTGCTGGAATGGGTGCAATCCTGGATTGATGGATGTAATCATTAAAGATCCATTTTTTTCAGAGATTTTGTGGAAAGGTGTATTTGGAATTTAATGGATGTTTCAGGCAATTTACAACACAGTGAAGCCAAACGTCATTTTCTTCCCTTGATGATATCACGCACTGCCGCCTGGCCGAATCCTCCAGATTTACGCAAAGTACGCGCACAAGTATAAACAGTACACTGCTTGCGTAACTGAAGCATCTGCAGGAGCACGTGTCACATTGCATGAGGTATAAATCTGACCTAACACCGAGGACTTCGAGCCCACAAACTATTCAGCAGAAGTGTGTCAAGAAAGACTGCGGGGCTCCTTTAAACCAACAGCAACATGCATAATGCCTCGCTGGGACTAGCAATCAAATTTTCTTTCTTTTTAATTTTCTCCCATTTTAGTCATTCTGGTTTGTGTTCAGACTATAAAGTGTGTTTGCAGCTATCGAATTATGTGTTTATTTGAAGGGTTTCTGTAAAAAGCTAAATTTCCCCCTGGGAACAAATAAAGTTAAATCTATCTATGTGTGTGCTGGTTGTATAGTTTGACAGCAATTTTGACCGAGAAAGAATGGAAACGGAATGGACTGATCAGAATTCTATCAGGGGTCATAATTCGGAAGATTAGCTTTTAATAAATAAAGATGGGTAATCAGAATCGATGTCAAAGAAAAGAGCAATAAAAGGACAAATAACAAGAAAAAGAACAAAAAAAGGCAAGATAAAAATGTGCAGTCAGGAGGCAGAAAAAGTAGTTGTGACCAGTAACTCAGAATGTAACCATCAGAAAGACTGCAAAGGTTATTTATCCATGAATACAAATCTTGGACATTAAAAAAAGTTTAAATTGGTGACCTTCATGCCATTGCAGTAATGACATCACATGTCACACACTCCTGCTCATCAAGAATAGCAACCATCAACAAAACTCAGAATGATACTTCTGAACACGAGAGTGTGTGGGTGTGCTTATGGCCCCCTTTTATGGATTACTGTTCAAACTAGGACTCGTCCTTGCCTCGCTCAACAACACTGTTGTAATCCTTTCTGCTTTACTACATTTGCAGATTCTGTGAGTGATCCTTGACGTCATGCTGTATGGAGAATTGTGCTTATCTAAGGAGATGGGCCAAACAAAGAACAATCCAACAATGCTAATCTTAAAATATCTATTTGAATCTAGGCTGGACCAGGGATTAATGACCAATTCCTAAACCTGAGTGACCTGAGTCATTGGGCATCACCAACTGCAAGACCAAGGTTGAAGGTTAAGTGTGGTGCTACTCAGGTGACATGCAAGAATGGGATACAACCAGGGGTACCTGCACTTGGTAACAGAACCTGACTCTTAGGAAGCGGAAGTTGATCTCTCTGACAAACCAGAGACTAGCTTGTTTAAGACAGGTATACGTGATAAAATGTCAACTTGGTGATAGTGCATATTTCCCACCTGATTGTATTTGGAATGAATTTCCTTTATTGATCACTAGGTGTCCCCATCTGGCAACGCTCTATTATCCTAATATGAGTTCTTATACACTTGCAGTATACTGCAGTCAGCCCAAATTCTTTACAACATAGCCAGAGACTCCTACTGTTTCATGTTTCCAGCCGTCCTCCACTGATGCAAGGTTAGCACTGTTGGAGTGTTTTTCCTTTATTTTATTAATATACTAGCAGAATACCTGCGCCGAGCCAAAGAAGGTACGAAAAGAAGTAGTGTGTTAAAGAAGTTTTGTCATTGATAAATATCTATCTATATATAAATATATATATATCTATGTATTTATATATATATACAGTATGTTGTTCTCAAACATTTTAAAAATAATGTAACATGATTGTCAAAGTAATTGTTTTGTGTATTTGAGTGTCGGCAGCGTACCCGCTTCACGAATGTTGTTTTCGCAGCTGCATCAGAAAATGTACCACGACATCTGACTGCATCAGAAAATGTACCACGACATCTGGCCTCCTTTTACTGTTTTCTCACAGCTTGGATTGCTGCTGTCATATATACACACACACACACACACACACACACACACATACATACATACATACATACATACATACACACACACACAAATTATATATATGTGTGTATGTATGTATGTATGTATGTATGTGTGTGTGTATATATATATACACATACATATACTTGTGTGTATGTTTGTATGTGTCTATATGTGTGTGTATAGGTTTGGTCACTGAGTGCAAGGGAAAAATAATAAATTATAGTCTATAAGTTATTAAACAGTAAAACATTAACGTTTTAAGAAGTACAGGTACATTGAAATTACATTTTCTATGTGAACGTTCAAATTTGTGCCTCTGGTAATGTGCCTTACCGGCATTTAAAGAAAATTAGTTTTGTGTCCTCTGCAGTGTTAAGAGAGAAAGGCTTTGGTTTGGGATAAAAGGAAAAAGGTGTAAAGAAAGGAAAGTTGCCTTTTTCTTTTATATAGTATAGAGAGATGTGTTCACTGACGTTATGATCGCCTTTTGGGGACAGTCGCGTGGGTCTTGTGTAGACTGGTGAGATGTCCCGCCATTAATCGGCTGTGATGGCACTGTCAGTCCTCCACTCGTGTGTGTCTTCATAATTCGAGGTGAGGACCTGATAATCGTATAAGTGCAAAAGAAAGTGTGAATCGCCTTAATATTATTTTGCCGTGGTGTAGAAAAGGGGTCCCGTGTTTGCACTTGTCTGGGCTATAGCGCAGGGGGAGGATGAAAAAAATTAAAAGTGCTCACTTTGACTTAAGGCAGAAGCGCAGTCAGCGTCTCAAAGGCCGGCACAGCTATGCACGCGCGCTGGCTGCTCGACTTTTGCTGGGCAGGAGACCCCAGTTTTTGCAGACACGTTCATGATATCAAAAGTCTCAGCGCTCTTTGGAGGTCATTCATATATATATATATATATAGCAAAATACCCGCGCCTCCAGCGGAGAAGTAGTGTGTTAAAGAAGTAATGAAAAAGAAAAGGAAACATTTTAATAATAACGTAACATGATTGACATTGTCATGAGTGTTGCTGTCATATATATGCCTGCCTAAATAAGTCACCCTCGCTTTGCTCTTACTTTTTTACCGTTCATTTAATCATGGCTAGTGGCGGAAAAATTATAAAATGGAAGGAGGATGGCTTTACCAAAACAATTATTGATGGCGAATCGATTATTCATAAAGCTTGAATTGGTGATCTGTTTTCTGTGTTAACCTCATATTTTTCATACTTCTTCTCAAACTAAGGTGGTGCGAGGGTAAAATGAATCGGATGCGCTGATCAATGTAATCGTGTACCAGGAAATCATGCATTGACAAAAGCTCCCCTTTGCTTGTAATGCAAAGTGTGATTAAATGCGTTATTTTTTAACGCGTTATGGAGCACATGCATCGAAGCTTCTCAGCTGTGCTTGTGCTAAGAAAAGGAAAGATTTTAAAAATAACACGATTGTCAATGTGACCTTTTGTAAGTAGTGCCTGGAGGATTCAGTGTGTAGAAACTCTAGAGACAGCGTGTGTATTAACTTGTGGATTTTTCTGTGAGTATTTGGTGGCAGTCTGACGAAGTTGCTTCGAAGACAGTGTTAGCTGCGGGGCTCCGCTCAGAGCAACATGAGGTGGGAGGGAGATGATGACGTGACTCCCCACCCGCCTTAACTGTCAATCCCCACAAACACAGTCTCGGAATTTGCATAAGCACACCCCTTCACCTACAATTTTAACTTAGTCACAAAGTGATCAAAACTCTCGTTTATATCCTGTCCTCTCATTAAACTTGTATCCCGCATTACCTGTGGGCATGTGAAACGCCAGCGGTAGCCTGTCTATGAACTTAATTTAAAGTTTAGGTTTACACCTTGCTTTCTTTCCGAGCTGGCAGCACTCATGAATATGGTAGTATATGTCACTCGCTCACTTCTTATTGTTTCGCTGCCTTCTCAATTATAAAATGCATGTTTTCTTAAGCGCTTTTTGGAGGTCTTCCTGGTTTTCTACGCACTGCGTTGACAGTCAGTTCACGTGATTACGTGGGAGGCGTGATAAAGTCACACAAAACTCCGCCCCCCCACGTCATTCCAGCTCAACTCCATTACAGTTAATGGAGAAAAATACCTTCCAGTTATGACCATTAGGCGTAGAATTTCGAAATGAAACCTGCCCAACCTTTGTAGGTAAGCTGTAAGGAATGAGCCTGCCAAATTTCAGCCTTCTACCTACACGGGAAGTTGGAGAATTAGTGAGTCAGTGAGTGAGTGAGTGAGTGAGTGAGGGCTTTGCCTTTTATTAGTATAGATGAACTACTGAGAATGTGAAAATGTCTGTGAGTGGCCTGGTCCAACTAAAAATGAAAATTGATTTCCAGTTTCTTTGCATGACATGTTTTTCTCAGTTTCCTTTATAAATTCATAACTAATCTGTACAATGAACTTTTATTTAAAGTTTGTGTTATGGTTTCAAATTTAAGTGAAGGAATTGACACTATTGACCACAGCCATCTACAACACAGGCCTAAGAATTTAATTAGGTTGTCAAGCACCATTTTAGATACGGTAGTTCATTTAATCCTTATCAAATCTATTAGACAGTACTTTTTCATCCCTGTCAGCAGTTTGATGTGACATCTTCAGGGACAATTCTGGTAGTGGAAACATCGTTTTCTCCTCTAAGGTACCCATGCGGTATGCAATGTAGAAACATACAGAAGGTGAGGACACTCACCTGTGTTTAGATAAAAAGCCAAACCATTAATTATCTCTTTGTTAAAATATTTTAGCAAAGTAAAAAACAGAATGAATGAAAATCATTATATTTTGAAAAATAAAATGTTTAGTGGGTGGAAACCTCCTAGATAGCAAAATGGTATTGACCAGGTTAAATTCCAAGGGCTTTGCCTTTAATTTTGGCTGAAACCACATGAAATGCACATCTTTTCTTTCACATTGGTTATTAAATTTCTTTCTCCTTCAAATTAGAAAGTTTTTGTAAAATATAATCTAGCAGGATAAACAGTAAATGTTTCATATTCTCCTTAATTGAGAGAACTGAACTGTTTCCAGCCAGCCTTAGATGTCTCCTTCTTTTATTGCTTTCTGTATATATGATCTGTTTTGAATAAAATATAGTATTATATGACTTACTGACTTGATTTATTAGAATGTAGTCCTTAAACTCGATAAAATATACTAATAAAAATGCCATATGAAGTTGGTCTTTTAAAATACCAGGTTGTGAAAAGCTCTCAAAAGACTTGTGTCAAGTAGAATTGAGCGTTCCGATGCTTTACCGTCAGGGTGTTCAAGTCACTCAGTTTCTGTTCTAGACGTCATTCAAAACACAGCAGCCAGAATGAGACACAGAACTACAATGGATTGAGAGAGTATTCAAACCCCTAAAGTTTCTGCATACTTGATTGTGTTGTAGATTAAATTTTAAGCATGTTTTCATGTTATCATTATGGGTAATTGAATGAAGATTGATAGGCAAAAATGGGATTTAAAATTATATCCACAACACAATAAAGCATGCAGCAAATTAACATTCTGTTCAGAGGGCAAGTGAAAATGGGAATGACTGGAAGAATAGACATAGGGAAAAAACATAAATGAAGCAAGAGTTTAAATCCCACCAATAACCAAACCCCAAAACCATGAGACAAGAACAAGGTCAAAATCAGTAAAGAATCAAACACAAACTGACAAAATTGAAGCACAAGAAGTGTTTGGGGATCGGAGTGGTCTGATAAGGAAGTGAACCTTGTCACGCATGTGCATCTGAGGATCTCCTTGCTGGTTCATACGAGGTAAACTGTAACCCACCAGGGTGAGAGAGGGTGCTGTCGCTAACTCTGTTCTCCCCACAGCTCCCAGAAATCTCTCAATTTCTTCCAGTCCTCCCATTATAAAAAGACCGGATGCCTCCACTAATTTGTCTTTGATGAGACCAGTTCTGACAAGTGAAAGAAGCTTTAGGAAAGCCTTCCTTTGTTTTGTCAATTAGAATTAACGCTGAAACGATTTCCTGTTTTGTACCCTGCTGCCTTATGTTAAGTGTTACCAGAAAGCACCTGTTTAAGTTTATCGAGACATTTGAGAGAATTAAAAGGGATTACTTGGCTGGTGTTCCGAATATTTGTGATTTGTTCCAGCTTTGTTTGAACCTGTGTTCAGCCAGCTCACAACCCAGAATGACCCTTTTATCCTGCTAAGTAATGGCTAACTGGCTCACACTTGCTGAAGCCACACTCTTTACTGGACAAAACCTTGCAATTTAGTGTGGCTGAACAAAAAACAAAATGGCAGTGGAAAACATCCCAAATCAAAAATGAAACTATAGAACATAAAAAACGTAACAAACAAGTGGAAACCATTCCATCCATCAAGCCTGTTTGTTTAGCTAATAGCTAAGCTGTCCCAATATCTCATCCAGATTCTTCTTCAAAGTTGTCAAGGATTCTGCTTCAACTCCGTGTCTTGATAGTTTGTTCTGGAGTCTCACAACTCTTCATGTAAAGAAGTGCTTCCTGGCTTCAGTTTGAAATGCACTTCCCCTTAATTTCCACTGATGTCCTCGAGTACGCAACTCACCCTTAGGATGAAAGATTGTGAAAGAAAGTGTTGCTATGTCTTTCTTGTAGCATGATGATCAGAACTGCACAGAATATTCCAGATGTGGTCTTATGAGTGCATTATATAGTCTGAGCACAATGTCCCTTGACTTAAATTCAGCAGTTTTTATGATATAACCTAACATTTTGTTTCCCTTTTTAACTGTTTCTGTGCATTGAGTAGTCAATGAAAATGTTGTGTCCACATATAGCCCTAAATCCTTTTCAGAGGTTGCTTCCTGTATGACATTGTCTCCCTTCTTGTATTTATAATTGATGTTCCTCTTCCCCATGTGTAGTATTTGCACTCTTCTACATTCTGCATTTTCCAGGTGTTTAAAGCATTGAATAAAAAAAACAATTTCAATTGAATCTTCAGCATCAAAAACCCCAACACCAACAAAGAGCTCAATACTCATTTTCTATACATGTATATTTTTTTGGTTAGGATTATAAGGAGCTGGAGCTTATTTCTTCGACAAAATATGAAAGTACGTACTAGTGTGAGATGAGACAACAGTTCATAACAATGAATGAAATAAAAATAATGATGATAATTGTAGTGTAATGCATCACAGGTTTAAATATGTGTTTTTTATACAGATTGCTTCTTAAATAGGTGATTGTTGCACTGGATACCCAATACACTCACTGGCCATATTTTAAATGGAATACTCACCATGGGATGAGTGAGGGGATCATTAATTCATCAACTGTAGCTGGGCCTGGTATGGGCAAGTCAGGCATCTCAGCAGCCTGGAGCCTCTACCCTATAGCTCGAAGTCTCTGGATTTGACTTAACGAACAGTCTTCATTATCTGAGTCTTATAATCCTCACACAACCCTAATTTTAACCATAGTGTAACCAAGGGGAGCTCTGGAGGTCTGCAGCTAGACTATAATGGCACCCATTCAAGTCAGCTCCACATACTTGGTGCTCCAGAGTGGAGGCTCCAGGCTGCAGAGATACTGTATATACTTAGTGTATATACTTATACTTAGAGAAAATGCTTTTTAGTACTGTGGCAGGTGCAGAGGGGGATCGGTTAGTGAAAGGGGCTGATGGTAGGGAGTCAAGAGGCTCAGAAGTGGGATGGGTATGAGTGAGGTGATGGTAATCTTTGATTAAGTTCATTTAGCAAAGACTTGTTTTGAAGATCTTTCAATAATTTGCCTTTTTCATTATCTTTCTTGATTTAACCCATTTAAATTCTTTGAACTGATTATTTATTTTTCTGTGGATTTGTTTACTTTATTGATTCTTTGCACAATAAACATGGACTACCTTTTGTACATTTTAAAAAAGTCATTTTTTATGCTTCTCACTCGCTGTTGGTCCATCTCAGTTCAATGAAATACTAGAATGTCCACTTAACATCTCAGTGTTCCTGGCCTGGTGACCTCTGACAGTAAAAGTAAATATTATAATACTTTTCATCTTAAAACATATTGAAAAATAGAATTAAATAGCATATGAAATAAGAACTGTATAAAATAATATAGTACTGTGGACATTAATTGGCCTTGCCTGCACTGTGTTATCTAAACCTTTTGACATAAATTTCAAACCAAGCCTCGTCAATTTGTAAGTATGAAGCTCTTTCATTTTCTTGCTCACTGCCCTTGATTTTGACAGTCAGACTGTAGTTTTAAATAGACCAACAGGACTATTCTCTTACTAGGCTTATCACTGGATCATTCTTTGTACTAATTAAGCAGCAGAAGTAATTGCTGTTCTCTTTGTCTTTGAGCTACAGGCTGAATACATTAGGAGTTGATTGTCAGTAATTATGAAAATACTAGGAAACAATACACTTGTAAGGTGGTTGTATTACAGCTAATGTTACATTTTATCCATCACACTTGCCAGTGATAAGTTTAACCTTCCTCTTTTAAGGGTGCCGCAGCTCTGCTATTATAGTGTATGGCGACTATCAATGAAGTATCTTATAAAATATTAGTTTACAAACTGTACAGTAGATAGAGCAGAACATATTAATTAATATATAAATTACTATTACATATTAATTAATAGGTTAATAATATTAATTAAAAGCTTTATCCATTTTAAGTGAAGGACAACGCATTGAGTCTCTCAGAAAAATAATATTAACACACTTCAAATGACTACCAGAGTTCTCAACCACACAAAATATCATAAGCACAAAACATGCAGTAATAATAGAAGAATGATTACAAATTAAAGGAGACAATCTGGCTAATCAGTGGTTATTAACATTGGACCCGAAGGAATGGCTCCATTTGTCAGTGTAAAATTATTAATATGGGGAACTGGCATCACAGCTTCAAGTCCAGAATGCCATCACTTTTTTACAACAAATTGCCCATATTGCCCAGTGTGGCTCCACACTAGATGATATGTCAAAATAACAGCCACTTTACCATTAAAGACTTAAAACAGTGGTATAATGTAAAAAGGGTTTGAAAAATGACATTAGCTGCCATCCTGTCAGGGGAATTTGATTTAGATCCTAAGTAGTATCTGTATGAATACATATTGTTAATCTTTACTTCATGTCTTGTTTTTCTTCTTAAGAGTGTCAGTGCATGTATCGGTATTTGTGGAAATTAATTCTGCATCATCACATTTTTCAGTAGTTACCAGGATTTTAACAGCCAGAGCTACATCCTGTAAAATAAGCTGGCTTTATGTAATGTCCATAGCACCACTTGGACCTGGTATAGGTGTTCCTACTGGAATCGATGACCAGAGCTATAGGATTTATGAGGACATAGCACTTTATCCAGAGGATGCTGAAAAGTTGTAGGTGCCGTTTGTAACCCAAATGGAAGGACACACAGTCTTAGCCATTGTGAAATCCATTAAAGGAATCTACCATTAGCCTTTCATCATACCAAATATGGCCAAAACTCCACCTGTCCTAGCTGCTCCAGGATGTTGTCTACTCGTGGCATCAGATAGGCATCAGATTGTAAGACTTAAGCTGACAGAAGTCATTGCAAAATCTTCAACTCTTGTCAGGCTTAGGTACCAAGACAATAGGACAGGACCAGGGATTATGAATTTTCTCTATAACACCTAGTTCCAGCATGCACTTGATCTCTAGTTGCACTTTGGCTCTTTTTGCCTCAGGACGTTGATACAGGTGCTCTTGAACAATGTTGTGCGCGATCAGAGAGGTCCATCCAGGTTTTTCACTCACTACCCCTGGGACAGACAGGATAACTGTTTCCAGCTCCCACCTTTGGTTGGCAGTCAAATCGAGGCTGAATTTAAGGTTTGTTTTGTTAGAAGAGCGAACAGGGCTGATTGAAGGAGAGATTGGGGTCCATATACTTCTACGGTTTCAGCAGATTTACATGATGTACCTGTTAGCTTGGTTGGCGATTGGGTTGTTTCACCAAATAATTGACGAGCTCTTTCCTCTCCTTAACGTCATAAGGATCTTGCCAATGGGCCATTAATTTGGAGTGGGAGGTAGGGATGAAGATCATGACACAATCTCCCGGGCAGAACGTGCCACGGTCATAATACCAGGCCTTTGTCATGTTACTTTTTAGAATGGGTCTAATTTTTGTGAATCTATCGCGTAGCTGTGTATATTTATGGAAGGTAGAGCCTCTTCCTTCCACCCTTCCTTTAGAATATCTAACATGTCATGGGTTTATCACCTATATAATAATTCACATGGTGAGAAACACGTAGAGGCTCAGGGGACTTCCAGATAGGCAAAAAGGACGAGTGGGAGGAGGTGATCCCATGTCCTCTCAACCTTGCTGACCACCTTGTGTAGCATCTGTTTGAGGGTCTAGTTAAACCACTCCATTAGACAATTCATTTGAGAATGATATACCATTTAAGATATACCTTTATCTTAAATAACTTGGCCGTTTCCCTGAATGTCTTGGGGGTAAAGGGCGTAAAGAAAGGAACACAGAAAAAGGTTTGGGGTAGCCACTCTTTATACTTGAAGACTGGGTGAAAAAAGAGAGCAAAAAGTCATCAATCATCAATCTCTTTACAGGACTGAGTCCAAAACAGAACTTATGAATGGCTAACAAAATGGCAAAAATGTCATTGGGCCCAGAACTGGAAGTAACATAATCAGGCCTGAAACCAGAAGTAATGTTATCGGGCCCAGGTGGAATTTCCTTTGGATGGTCTGCAGAAGAAAGAGAGAAAGAATTAGTGCACAGTGCTACCTCCTGGTCTGGCATTGAATTACCCTCTTTCAAGCCCTTTAGCTGTCTCCAGTGTGCATGTGTGTCACAGTCCTTGCAAAGTCTTTCTTACCGCAAGACCAAACACACTGAGTTCCCTAATTCGGCTTTTAACTACAACCCAGGACCAGAAACTATGCCTTGTATAAAGTTTATTTCCAAACCATTCTACTAAATGATTCTCTTACAACCTATGAAATTTGCCCCCCTCCTTAAGTTCTCCTCATACTTTTAACTATAAACTTGGAAAAAATTCAAAGAAGAGCATCTGTGCTGATTCCAGGGCTACAGGGGATGAGTTAAGAGGAAAGATTAAATGAGTGGAACTTTTCAGCTTATGCAAAATGAGATTAAGATGATACATGATTGAAGTGTTTAAAATTATGTAGGGAATTAGTACAGTGGATCGAGACTGTTATTTTAAAATGAGTTAATCAAGAACACAGTTGGAAACTTAAGGGTAAATTTCGCACAAACATTAGGAAGTTTTTTCATTATACATAGAACCACAGACACATGGAATAAGCTACCAAGTATTGTGGTAGACAGTAAGACTTTCAGGCTTTCGAAACTGGACTTGATGTTATTTTAGAAGAATTAAGTGGATAGGACTGGCGAGCTTTGTTGGGCTGAATTGCTTGTTCTCATTTAAGTTGTTCTAATATTCTAATGTTCTACTTTTCAAAGCTCTCAAAAAGATTATATTGATGTAGTAGTTGATTTTTAGCTTCATCCTTTGTTCAAGTTTTAATTGCTATGTCTGAAGTGATATTGTTCATATGAATACCTTTTTTTGTTAATTAACCAGGCTGTACTCCATATTTGCAGGTTAGTAATTTCACCCATGACTTCTATTAATCCACTCAGTTATCACACAACATGATTTTAATGGCAAAAGGCTTGAAAAAAAACCACATTAACACATTTTAAGGATTTTCCTCATGCCCCAGACTCTCTATTGTAAAGCACCAGAGTGGGCAAGATATTTTTTTTAATTTATAGAAAGCACTTAACGTAACAAGACAATTTTTTGTGGCAAACTCATACAGTCTATACCATAGTTGTGAAGAAATAACTTCAACTTCAAAAATACCATACCCATTATCCTACTACCTCTATCGTTTCTTTCTCTTATATTTCAAATACTTTCAATTGGCATTGATGTATATATAAAAATATCTAGGTGCATTGTTTCTTTTTAATTTTTCAACACAAATTGATTCATAGGCTCACTATTTACCACAATGCCATTAAGTATGTCTGCTTTATAAACTTATTTTTTAGTGAGTGTTCAAATCCTTGTTTTTTGTTTAGATCCATGAAGTGTCAATTTCACTTTTGTATTTTCTCATGGAGGGAATTTGCTGAGTATTTTGATGATCTCTTCCATTCCTATTTATTACACTTTTTGAATCTACAGATATGTGGTTTAATCAAATTTTACTGTTAACAAAAGCCAGAAATTCATAAGCATAAGACAAGTCATTTTGTTTTATCATGACTAAATCATATTTTCTTGAAAAGAGATAAACATCTTGATGTAACATTAGATAAGGCAACTATGTCTCTCTACAGGAATATTTGGTAGAGCCTGTAATCTATAAATGTCATAAAGAAACGCCTGACAGTTCCTTCATTAAATGCGTATTTATCTGCTGTGTCAAAAATCAGACCCAGCACAAGATGGGAAACCATAGAACCTCTAATGGAATTCCAATTATGTCTGAGGCTGACAGCTTACATCCTGGCTCAGAAAGCCAAGGACTGAATAATAAAGGGTTTGTAATGAATAACACAGAATACTCGCTTTTATACGTATTTAGTTTTTAAACCATTTTCTTATGCCTTTTGCACTGTGGTGCATTCAAAAAGCGGTGAAAATTTTAAAACCATGATTAGAGTGACAAAAGCTGGCAAATGTAGTCATTGTAGTTGATTAAAGTGCTTATTAATGAGCAAACTTTATTTTCTTACTCTTTTTGAATGAGGACAGAGAGAGAGAAGGAGAGAGCAAATAAATAATGGCTGCTAATTTTTCTTCTAACAAAGCTCTATAAGTTAGCATCTAATTCCAGCTTTTATTAATTCTGCCTGATAAACTGGGGAACCATGCACACTTTTTAAAAAAATGTTTTGCATTTATATCCCTTTTGATTGTTAGCCATGTGTAGAGGTTTGAAGCTGTGCAAGTCATACTTTCCATATAACGAAAGCCAGTGGTTGACTTTTAAAATGATCCCTTTTTTTGAGTTTGCTTCTAATTCTCACTAGGCCTTTTTAAATAATGTACTGTATATAGGAATAGCACAATCCACTAAAAATAAGAATTCCTGATAGATGGGGAAAAGACCTCATTATGTTGGTGTGAATGGTGATAAATTTGATTGCAGCTTGCACTAATTACATAAACTGTGCAGCACTTCACATATTTATTACAGCAATTATTCAATTGAATTCAATGATAGATTGAACTGCTAAATTCAAGATATGAATGACCAGCTTAGAAAAAAATGGACTGCAGGCTTCAAAATCACACAATAAACCAGAACTTGGCCTCACCACTGGTAGGCAAGCCCCAAACTCAACAGTCATGCTTCAGATCTGTCCAGGCCTAGAAATGGAGCAAAAACCTTTTAGTAAGCAAATATCAGGAAAATGGCCATTAAAGGGAAGGAGAGAAACTGTTAATGCAGGATATTTTCCACAGCTAAACTAAAATGTAAACAAAGATTCTTTAATAATGAATTAATTATTGAAAGTATTCAAAAGGATTCCAGAAAGAAGAAACAGAGCAGAAGCAAAAAAACTCAATGAAACCAAATAGCAGCAAAGAAATCCAAAGACAGAACCAGATGCAGTATGTTAAATGTGAAGTCAGGGCATTAATGTGGATTCACTCCATGAACTTTCCAGTGGTCAATTGCAAACCCATGACATCTGCCTCAAAATTGTTCTCCTTGCAGTGTAAACTAATAAGAGAACTTTTTTCAGTGTAGTGGTGGTGTCGTGCAGAGAAGGTGCGGTCAGAGACAGAGTTTAGCTGACATCACCTGGAAGCTCTTCGCTTACAGTCTTCTTCAGCAGTTTCTGTGTGGCTGACAAAAGCAGCTTTTATATAAGCTCACTGTGTAAGTAGAACGATTCTGAGCCAGTTACTGCAGAGTCACAATTGACCACTGGCTGTCCAGCACAATGCAACAGAAACAGCCTTGTCTTTTTTGGTCAGTGATAATGTAGACCACGATAAAATAAGAAGCTGGATGGAGAGCCACAAGAGAAGGAGGGACTCTGGCTAGTAGTAGGAGTTCTTGATGCATAATCCATGCTAATGAAGAGAACTAGAAATCATTGTACCAGTTCCTGTAATAAAGGGCATTATGATGCAATATAGGAGGGCTGTAACTCAGTGCTCAAAGAAGCTAAAAGAAGGTTTGACACAAACATAGCAAGACACAATGTTGGTGGTAATGTATTTTCATCTGGACTGTTTTATGTTATGAGTCTAATTCCATGGGTGAGGGTGGAAAATCTTATGCAAAACTGTGTTCTGGTTGCCAGACTGCCCCCCGTCAGTCACTGTGTGTAACATCTCATTAATAATGAGAAATGTCTTATGTTTTTTGTCTTTAAAGGCACGCTCAAATGAAGTGCACTTTGCAAACAGCTTTCTTATAGCAAAATGATAAATTGCTTGCCTTTGGGTATGTTCAATATGGCAAAGCACAATATGAATGTCTGGCAAAAATGAAGATAAAAATGTGTTAGAAAATTGTCTTCAGGCTTGAACTCCCATTTTCAGTTGAGCTGCACAAAACTGAATTATTTAATTTCTACAGATATTCCAAGCACCGTATCAGACCTTCTCTGACAGAGTATGCAGCACAACTTCTGATCCAGGCTTTGGTCTTGTCACATCTGGCCAACTGCAGCTCACTTCAGGCAGAAATACCAGCATGTACTTTCAAGCTGCTGCAGATGATCCAGACAGCAGGGGCCCATCTTGTATTTAACCAGCCGAGGCAGGCGCAAATCACTCCTCTCTTCAGGTCACTACATTGGCTATCTGTAGAATCATACATTAACTTCAAATCCATGATGCTTGCCTACAGAGTAGTCAATGGATCAACACTGAGTATATGGAGACACTGGTGAGGTGCTATACGCCTGCTCTTTTCGATCTACATGCTTCAGATTATCTTAAGCCATAATGTGAGCTACCACAGCTATGCTGACAACACACAACTGTATTTATCAATAGCCCCTGATGACCCCAACTCTCTTGTCTCACTGATATAATGTCTTACTTGTGTTTCTGAGTAGATGAGTAATATTTTTTATAAATAACAAAATAAGGAGAAAACAGACATCTTAGTGATTGGCAAAATGGATATAATTGAGGATATTAGAAATAAACCTGATTCATTAGGCTTAAAAGTCAAGACAGAGGTAAAGAATGTAGGGGTAATTATTAACTCTGACCTGAATATTAAATCACATATTAATCATATCACTAGGACAGCATTTTTTTCATTTAAGAAATATAGCAAAGGTTAGACCTCTTATTACATTGCAACATGCTGAGAAATTAGTTCACGCTTTTGTTTTCAGTCAGTTAGATTACGTAACGCACTCCTCTCAGGACTACCCAATAAAGACATCAATCGATTGTAACTAGTGCGGAATGCAGCTGCCAGAATCTTAACTAGGAAAAGGAAACCCAAGCTCCAGTTTTGATATCACTACATTGGTTACCCATGTCATTTAGAATTGACTTTAAAATACTGCTTATGGTTTACAAAGCATTAAGTAATTTGCTCCATCCTATATTTCAGAATGTCTTTCACCTTACACTCCAAATTGTAACCTTAGTTCTTCAAATGAGTGTCTGCTTCTTATTCCAAGAGCTAAACTTAGAAGAAGTGTTGAGGAGGCCTTCTGCTGTTATGCACCTAAAATCTGGAATAGCTTACCGATAGAAATTTGCCAGGCTAATATAGTGGAGCACTTTAACAAACTGCTAAAAACCCATCATTTTAATAGGGCTTTCGTATAGCTTCATTTTAGTTTAACTCTGATATTCTGTATATGCATTTAATTATCATTACCATTCATGGTGGCTCTGAAATCCGTACTAACCCCTACTTTCTCTGCTGTTCTTTTTTCGGTTTTCTGTAGTGGCGATCTGCGCCACCACCACCAAAAGCACTGTGCTATCCCCACATTGATGGATTGAAGGCCAGAGGTCCACATGACCATCATCATCAAGTTCTTCCATGTGAAGCCTGAAAACCATGAGGACTGATTGAGATCATTTATGTTAGGCAGAATGCCTAGAGGGGGCTGGGTGGTCTCAGGGCCTCATAACCTCTGCAGATTTTGTTTTCTTCTTCAGGTGTCTGGAGTTTTTGTTTTGATTTTTCTGTCTTCCCTGGCCATCAGACCTTATTTTTATTCTATGTTAATTAGTATTGCCTAATTTTATTTTTTATATTTTGTCTTTTTTCTCTTTCTTCATCCTGTAAAGCACTTTGAGCTGCATCATTTGTATGCAAATGTGCTATATAAATAAATGTTGTTGTTGTTGTTGCTCACCTACTTAGGTCTGCCAGGGAACAATGTCTGGTGATGTCACCACTGCATGGTATCAAGTCTCAATTCACACTCTTTCCTGTGCAATTCCTAGTTGATGGAACAAACTGCCCACCTCCTACCAAACTGCTGGCTCCCTCAATGTATTTAAGAAGCAGTTGATGACCCATCTGTTCTGTGAATATCTGTCTAATTCATAGGAAAAAAAAATACTTTGCTGTGTGCTATTTTATATTGTCTGTTAATGTGTTGATTAAGTTTAATTGCTTTATTGATTGTAATCTATGATTGGAAATTATTAGTTATTACATCTCTTTACTTTTGGCAATCAACTTTTGTTACTTATGCTATTACACTTGCTGAACCACAGGCCCTAGCCTAATGTTACTCGATTATGGTTACCTCTGTCGTAAGTCGCTTTGGATAACAGTGTCTGCCCAGCAATTAAATGTAAATGTCGATAAACAAATTCTTACCACTATTCAGAAGATGTTTCTTCCAATGTCTACACATGGTTAGCCTTTCTTCCAATGTTTTCAGATGCTGTCTAGTTGTGCTAAGGGTTCACTATTTATGAATTTGTTTTTATTTTATTTTATTAAAAAAATATATATATATATATATATGGCACACACAATTACGATGGTCTCTATTTTATGTAATAAAAATAGCAGTACAGTAGTTCAGAAAGTTGAGGGTATTTTTAAAACTTAAAACATAACATACTACAGTTTTTCCTCTGCCGTACTGAAATGTTGAAAATGTTGCACACTGGGGAGCATTTGATTAGCGAGTGAGGATTTTCCAGTATTGACTAAACCTATTCATCACCAGCAGAAGGCTTTGGATACATTTAAATTTAAGCCATTTAGCAACAGCCAGACATAAATAAAGGCTTTAGGGAGGGTGTGCTGTACTTTAGCCTGAAAACTGGAATAACAAAAATCTTATTATTATTTAATTCCAAACTCTCCAGAACTGTTCTACGAAACACAACTTGAGGTTAAAAACCTCCAAATAAAAAGTTTTAAAAAGAAGCAGTAATCAAGAATCAGCATTCATCTCCTGCATTCCCTTAGTACCATCTAAATACTCATGCCAGTTCCCTGTTGACGTCTGCTTCACAAAAAACTGTTACTAGGGCCAGACACTGAATGGAGCAGATGTTGTCTGAAGGTCAAGCTGCTCCTGTGGCACGTTTAAGGGTAAGCAGGAGCTCCAAACTGCTTACTTGTGCCTCTCTAGCATAATTAAATGTTGTTTTGCTATGGAGTACTGGACTTACAAGCATTACCTGGTACACAACATATTTTCTACAGTTTATCTACTGTATGTTTAACTATTTATGATTCGTGTAGACCACCAGGCTGGCACTGCCACCTGAACCCGACACAGACAGGTGTGGAACACAAGTTTAAGGCACACACAATTTTCATTTTTTCTTTTTTACCTCATGGGAAATGCCTTCCCCCGTTTTCCCACAAGTTTCAGCACAATGCACAATACACTTCCTTATTGTTCTCTTTTTCTTTCTCCTCCACTCCTCTGATCAAGCTTCATCTTCCTCCTCCCAACTCTGGCTCCTCGAGTAGTGGCTGCTGGCTCCTTTTATACTGCACCTAGAAGTGCTCCAGGTGCTTGATGACCTAGTTTCCGGCAGCACGTCCGGGTGTGGCAAAAGCACAGCCTAAAAGTACTCAGCAGATCCTGCTGCAGCACCCCGTGGTAGCGCCCGCAGATCCCAACAGGGCTGGACCAAACTCCAACTCCCATGAATCCCTGTGGGAGTTCGAGGCACTACTGCAACCCAGGGAGGCTGCCATCTAGCATCCCAGGGGAGGTAACACTCTGACCATAATTGCTCCCCCGGTTCTTCCAGTGTTGCTGCGTCCTGGCCGAACAAATGTCCTGGCCGCAGTCTACATTTGTTAGATTTGAATATCTAAAAGATTTATCCCAAGCTAGGGTGAGGGTATAACCTATCTACACACTAATCTTCACAAGCTATATTTTCTGTATTTGTTTTCTTTCCAAATAATCTTTAACACAATTTTGAAAAATTACTTACAAAAGCATATAACCAGTATGGGGAACACGTATATTGGCTAATTCAAAATAATATAAAACATGATAACATAAGAAATTTGACACACAAGAAGAAACCATTCAGTCCGTCAGGCTCATTTGTGTAGCAAATAGCTAAACTGTCCCAGTATTTATTCCATATACTTCTTAAAGGTGGTCAAGATTTCTGCTTCATCTACATGTCTCCCTGTAATTCTCTTCCCTAACTCCACCATTGCCTCATCAAAAGCTGAGGATTAGAAAAAAATACAAACAAAACTTATTGCTATGGAAAAACTAATCAGATCTTCTGAAGGTCTTCAAGCCTTGGGTAATGAGCCAGAGATCAAGACTAAAATTAATTACTTCAAAAACATTTTTCAACTCCAATTTTGCATATAACTGAACTTATCATTCTATTCTCCCTTTTATGCATGTAGATCACAATGCTGTCTAAGCATTTTAATTAACTAACTCTTTGTGATATTGCTGAAATGAAGCCAGCACAACAGTACAGTCCTTTACTAGTCAGAGCATTAAATACATTCAGAAGATCACATGCCAGTGTCCCAAGGCCGTGCAGAAACAATATTCTTCCTTCCTGCTTTTAAGAAATCTGATTAATATAGAAGGTGAGAGGATAAACCAAAGTACAGCAAATATAATATTCTAGCTTGTTTTAGTGAAGTATAAATTACCACGAAGAACAATGCTGATGTTTGGCTACTTGGGCCATTTTAATGTTACGTAGTGATAAGCAAAACAGGAAAGTTTCGATTTGTATAGAGATTCAATAAACTAATATTAAAATTTTATTTTTACTGGTGATTTTCCAACTGCAAAATGTAAAATTCAGTAAAGAGAGTTTTCCGGATGTTTGAAAGGTTTTTTTATGGGGGAAAAACAATGAATATTACTCTTATATATATTATATATATTCACTTTGCCATGGATGTGCAATGTGTTATTTTTAACAATATGACATGTCTATACTGTATTATCCCCATGACGATATTGTACATCATAATACACTGTCGTACTGTGTTTTCTCCACAGGTAAAAACAGCCGACTTGCTACCCGTTCCAACATCTCCTAGAAAATGTCTTTTCCTGTTTCTCAGTTCCTGTATGTGAGGGTTCACCTGTTCCACATGCTTATCACTCATCACTCATTATTAATGTTATGTAAGCATTTGTAGAAAGTTTGACAGTTTATAGCCTTGTTATAAGGAAATAACTGTTTAGCAGGGCGTTCAGAATGCCGGATCATGAAAATGGCTAACTGGAGAGCCTAGATGAGTTGCTGTAAAATAAAGTGCCATGATGATATATGTAAATCCTGACTCTCTCCCAGATGGCTCTTCAATTCAGATGCTCGGATGTATTTGAGCGTATTTCATTTTTGTTCACAAAAGTTTTTTCCAGAAGTGGTTTATTTAACAATATTTTAGTAAAAAAACATATGCTTCAGATGTTGCAAGCATACAACTGGGTGACTTGTCACGTGGATTATACGAGACTAATAATGTGAGATTTTTTCATGGACTTTTTGGTATTGTTTGCTGTTGTCCAGTGTTGGTCACCGTAGACCCCTGTTCTATCAGAAACTTGGTTATCTTTCTTTTGCATGAAAACATATATTTTTTTTTTTATCTCAGCCATTACTAAAAACTACATGGGGTAGAGTACATGGGTCTTGTGGCAACATGGCTACAAGCTGACTCAACAATGGGAATAAAGAAATTAGAGGACTTAAGGATAGGCCTTGATGGAAGGTTCCATTTTTTCATAAATAGTAAGTATAGATAGATAGATAGATAGAGGGCGGTACGGTGGCACAGTGGTAGCACTGCTGCCTCGCAGTTAGGAGACCCGGGTTTCCTTCCTGGGTCCACCCTGCGTGAAGTTTGCATGTTCTCCTCGTGTCTGTGTGGGTTTCCTCCAGGTGCTCCAGTTTCCTCCCACAGTCCAAAGACATGCAGGTTAGGTGCATTGACGATCCTAAATTGTCCCTAGTGCGTGCTTGTTGTGTGTGTGTGTGTGCGTACCCTGCCCGAGGTTTGTTTCCTGCCTTGTGCCCTGTGTTGGCTGGGATTGGCTCCAGCAGACCCCTGTGACAACAACAACATTTATTTATATCGCACATTTTCATTCAAATAATGTAGCTCAAAGTGCTTTACATGATGAAGAAAAAGAAAAAAAGATGGCCAAGGAGGACAGAAAAAAACAAAAAAAACCTCCAGATGGCTGGAGAGAAAAAATTAAAACTACAGGGGTTCCAGATCATGAGACCACCCAGCCCCCTCTAGGCATTCTACCTAACATAAATGATCAGTCCTCTTTGTATTTAGGGTTCTCATGGAAGGACTTGATGATGAGGGTCACGTGGACTTCCGGCCTTTAATCCATCAATGTAGGAACATCATGGTGCTTTGATTAGGTGGTGGTGGCTCAGGTTGTCACCACAGAAAACCGGGAAAAGAAACAGAAGAGAGAGTAGGGGTGAGTACGGAGTTTAGATCCACCATGAATAGTTATGATAATAAATTGAATATACAGAGCATCAGGATTAACTACATGACCCTGTAGTTAGGATATAGCGGGTTAGATAATGGATGGGCTAGATAGATAGATAGATAGATAGATAGATGTAAAAGGCCCTATATACTAGATAGATAGATAGATAGATAGATAGATAGATAGATGTGAAAGGCCCTATATACTAGATAGATAGATAGATAGATAGATAGATAGATGTGAAAGGCCCTATATACAAGATAGATAGACCGACAGACAGACAGACTGATAGATAGATTTAAACAAATAAATGAAATAAAGATGATAGTGTCTAATAGAATAAAGGCCACTAAAAAGGAAAAGCTGTTCAATTTTAATCTGTACAGATTTTGTGTTGTAATATACAGAACTACACTATATTGAGCTCATTCTGGGTGGTCTTGCTAATCTATCCCAACTGCACAGTCCTGTGATATCACTTAAATGAGTTATGTTATTTACCCCTCACTTGTGCACATTTACAATTTGAAGATTTCTGCCTCATGTCTCATGTGTAAATGGCCATTTTTATTGTTGACATTCTCCCGTTGTTTCTTTCAGGACACATCACCTATCCCATATGGAGTAAAAGCATAAAGAATTCATAGCACTTTATTTTCATCTGTATGCTCACTAAGGGCCGACTTCTCATGTGTAATGAAATCTTGAATCAGAATTCAATAGCATCTACCAGCCAGAGGCAGCTTTTATATTATCATGAAACCATCACAAGGCTTTTTTGATGCTCTTGGGAATTGCCCCATAATAAATTAAAACACATCATGCCACTCACCTGATTTTTATGAAAACCCACTAAACAAAAACTTTATCATCTCTTTGAGTCATTAGTTGCCATTGGCAGGGCCATTATTATGTTTGTGAAAGGGAACATTATGATATAATGCAGTTGTCAAAGCATTACAATTGAAGGAAAAACAAATTTGGAAGATTCTTGCCTTGTTGATAGCAGGCATCGGTTTATTTGCTTTAGCACTCCCTGACAAGCAGTGAGAGTCCAGTTGGCACATACAGTAATCTATTGGTCGTAAAGGTAGAAGATGAAGAGAAATGCTTCATTTGTTTGCTGCATCAGTGTGGTAATTTGACGAGTGGCTCTCACAGTAATTGTGTTACTTTAACTGCACATTATGCAAGTGTAAACAGGAGTTAACAAATGGTTATGTTTGTGGTGTTTTGTGAAAATGGCTGCTACGTGCCTCTCCATGCATATATTTACTAGTGATATGCATCCAAGAGGACATACCACAAATACCAAATTAAGCTTTAATGAAGGGGGTACACTGGAACAACAGAGTGGATTATTTTATCAATTCTTTTAGGAGTGTTTTCAGACTTCACCTCTAAAAAGCCAGACTCTTGCAAGTAAACATTTTCAAAAGATGATATGCTTTAGATTGTTGAAACAGGAAATTTCTGAGTGTAAACAAAACACTGTATCTACATCTTTACATTAAACATAATAAAATGTATATAATGCGTTCCTATTACCCACATACTGCGTTTAGATGCAGCTGAATTTCAGTTCAAGGAAACCTGATTCCCCGTCCAGGCCATCTGTGGAGTTTGCACATCTTCACTTGTCCTTGTAGGTCTTCTCGAGCTCCTCGGGTTTATTTTCACATCCCAAGATAACTGCATTATGTGAGCTGGGGACCCCCAAAAGTGAGCATGCCAACAGGCTGGTGCCTATTCAAAGCTGGCACCTGCCGGATGCTGCCAGATTCTAAAATCCAGTGACCCCATGGACAATGGGCAACACTGGCACCTTACAGAGCTTTAATCCTTAATACAATTTAAATGTGGATTACATGGTCCTCCTTTGCTCAGGTGTGTTCGGTCCAGTTTTTTTCCCTTACAGTTTAAAGACATGTTGTTAGGGTGGTTTAATTAGTTCAGTACAAGTACACTACTCAGCAAAAATGGTGAACACCAAAACAATTAGCAGAATGTTTACAAAACTGAGTTTTATTGAGCATAAAAGCTTGGTCATTGATATCATTAGGATAAGAAAATAATATATTGTATTCAAATGAAGTGTTATGAAAATCAATACACCCTACAACAAATTCCACTACCTCCAATATCTTGTAGGCTTGCTTGATTTTTCTCTTCTAGACATTGCATGAACATATTGATGACATACTGCCACGTCTAGGTTTCACCATTCTTGGAGAATGAGCTCTTTCAAAGCCTGGATGCTGGATGAAGAATTAGACTCAGCCTGTCTTTTCAGAACTCTCTCCATAGGTGTTCTTCTGGATTGAGGAGAGGTGACATGCTTGGCCATTGAATCACTTTCATTCTGTTCTTCCTCAGCAATGCAGCAGTGGTCTTGGATGTATGTTTTGGATCATTATAATGTTGAAAGAGTGTTCGGCAACCCGGGGCACAGAAAGATGGTGGCTTCTTTTCCCTCAATATTTCGCACTACATCTGCAAATTCATGACACCAGCAATGAAGCACAATTCCTTGACACCTGCAGCACTCATGCAACCCAACAGAATCCTGCCACCGCCATGCTTTACTGTTGGTACTATGCATTTTTCATTGTACTCATTGCCCTTGTGACATCACACCATTTGGATAAAATTAGTTTTACCTTTGTCTCATCACTCCAAAGTATATTATAGAGTCCCAATGGTAGAACAATTCCAGCAGGTTGCTGTACACATCAAAAGACCTGAGTCTCCTTAGCAAGTCCAGTCTCTGGCCCTTCTTGAACAGCACTATTGTGTTGCCAGACCAGTCCATTTTGTAGTTTATGTGAAACCCCAAGTACTTCCACATCCTCCCCATAAATGGTGACTACTCTCAGAGGCTCCTTGGTATGCCAGAAATGCACCACCAGCTCTTTTGTCTTGCTGATGTTGAGTTTGCAGTGTAAGATATGGCCGGCCATGTACCTCCTTGCAGCGTAGAGGTGCCCCGAATGCCCGCAGGGAAATATGGACAGTGGTCATTAAATGCACAGGAGGCCCAGGGACTTTTTCCCTACACCCCGGAACTACGTCCCACTCATATGGACAGAAGAAATGACGTGCTTCCGGGATTAAGAAAAAGAGAAGTCTTTACCTGACCTGGAAGTGAAAGTCACATGGACTGAGGGACAAACACTTCCGGGTCAAGGACTATAAAGGACTGTGGGAGATCCCAGATGGATGAGCTGAGTTGGGAGGCAGGGTGGCTAAGCGTCTGGGAGATTGGAGGATTGGATTATTGTTTATTGTTTATTGAGTATTTGGGAGAGGAGGGTGCTTTGTGCACTTTATTATTATAATAAATATCATTATTGGACTTTTACCTGGTGTCTGACGGGTGGTCTGAGGGTACAAGGGGGCGAGGAAGCCCGAATCTGTCACAGCAGGTTGATGACCCTGCACCACAGGATGAAGTCTTCAATGACTTTCTTATACTCTGACTCTTCTCCATTATTAATGAAGCCTATGATGGAGGGGGTCATCTGAAAATGTGTACAGATGGCAAGCATTGGTATTGTGCTGGATGTCTGTTGTGTAGAGAGTAAACAGGAAGGGAGGCAGGACAGTTCCCTGAGGTGCTCCAGTATTTTACACCACCATTGCTGACACACAGACCCTCAGTCTCACAAGCTGCTATGTGTGGGTCAAGTGATCCAGAAAATTGTGGGGACATCAAGATGCAAAACATTGAGCTTTGTCCCCCATCATTGAGGCAGGATGGTGTTAAAGGCACCGAGAAAATAAAACACCATTATCCAGACTGTGGTGCCAACTTTGTCCAAGAGGGAGTAAGCTCTGTGGAGCATGTAGATGAGAGTATCCTCCACAACTATATGTTTCTGAGAGGCAAACTGCAGAGGATTCCGATGTTCTGAAGCCAGGGGTGATAAATATTTTAGGACCAGCCACTCAAACGTCTTGATGATGTCTGAAGTCCTTGGGATCACTGGAATGCTTTTCCTTTGGCATTAGGACCACACAGGATGTTTTCATACAGCTGGGGAACCTTCTGCAAATTCAAAGAAAGGGAGATCATGTGCTAATTTTAAAATTTGCCTATTCTTACACATGCCAACCTATACAGGTATGCAGTTCACAGTTGCAGTGCACTTGAATCCCAGGATTATAGTCCACTAGCTTTTGTCGGTAACTCTCTCTCAGGCTCTAACCAGGTATGACTGTCAATGTAGCTTATTTCTCTCTTTGCCTTAACCTTGATTGCCTTAGCTTTTCCCAAACCCTAGCAATTAAAATAGAGCAAAATGGGCAAGCAGGAAAAACAGTCTTTATACTTTTTACTCTTTAAATATTATCATGAAATCCTAGTGGCATTAATGAAAGCAAAATTAAAACCTAGCTACGACACCAATACACCCTGTATCATTCCATAGTTTATAAAACAGATGTTGACCATCATCACATTCAACACTTGTATAAACTCCAGGTGGTGCTTATCTTGTCACTTCCCTCTGATTAGCTCTCTCTGCTAGTTAGTCTACTGTTTGACTTTATACCATCCTCTTCTAACAGAGGCCCATACATCTTACCTGTTCTTTTTCTCCTGAGACAATTGGTCATATATCTAAAGTCTCCAGAAATAATCATCCAGACCCTATAGATGGAACATGGAAGGGAGCTTTTGCACTCAGACGTGGAGCTTCTAAAAACCAGTTACAAGGTATACTTTTGTTACTTTGCATTCAGAAGCGCTTCAAAAAATCCCACCACAAACAGCAAACACCGAAGCAGAACCATTCAGAATTGATTTGTACACCTTAAGCTTATCAGTGACAAATAACATAATGGTATTTCTAAAGACTCTGGTGGGGGTTGCTGTTAAACGGCAATTGTAAAATTGTAATAGAAGTTCTTATCAGTGATGTGTAATACAGAGGTATTCCTAAAAAACTCATAAACTGAATGTAAACAGGCTGCTTTCTTCCTTTAAAGACATTGTACAGACAATTATCACAAAATGACAGATGTTACAAAGACACAGAAACAAAGTGAAACAACAACACATTAACAAAACAATCTCCAAAAAGCAAATGGCTTTTGTGCAATCTTTAACTCAGTTCGATTCTGTTCATAAAAATGTGGGATCCAAAGCCAAATGACTGGCCAGCCATCACTGGACATTCTGTAAAACATTAATGTGCCAAAGCATGTAAAGTACAGCAAGGTCTTGGTTAAAGCCCAAAGCTTTAGAATAGGTTAACTTGAAAGGAATAAAGAAGACATAAATAACAAAGGGATGGGGTAATAATACAGCCTAATTCTATGGCAGAAACTGCAAAGCAAATTATGTGCACATTGTAAGTGTCTTCCAGTGCCTTTGGAAGCAATCCACATCAAAAGTATTGATTAATTGATTGATCAATATAGAAAGGGACACATTTATCTCTGCAAAAATAAATATTTTATGCTGCAAATTGCTTTGGAGGTGACTTTGATAGTAAATGTGATTAATATGCAGGCATAGAGAGCAGACAGCTAGCCTTGGTGAGGCGGGGGGGGGTGACAGCTTAAAGAAAAGTGAACAAAATGGACTCATCTCTTCCAAAAACACAAAGCATGTCATTGTTTGCCGAGAGAATTGGGTGTCCTGCTGAACAACACCTCAAAAAGAGATCCGGCAGGGTAGCATTATGTATATTTTAGAGTGTTCCTGACATGCATTCTCCCATATGTTAAAATCACAGGGGTAAGAATTTGTAACTAATAAACAGTACAATAAGCCATGCCTCTCATTGGCAGCACAGCTAAGTTGACTCCTTCTACACATCTGTAACCCTCACTTGATGCTGCTCTTCACAGTTCCTAAATGACATGAAGTAATAGGAACTGTGCCACTAGTCACTCAGTCCAGGATTAGATGAAAAATATCATAATGCTACCACCTGACATTTCCAGCTAAATCTGTCAGGGCTGTCCAATTGCAGATCCTGGACAAAACCTTGCTTTCTTACTCTCCAATAATTCCTGCTAATGGAATGTGATTAGTTTGTCTTAATCTTAACTTGATTTCATTTGCACCTATGTTTCCATCATACAATATCTGTTTTAGTAAAAAAGAATAAAGTGAAGGTCTGAGGAATATGGATCTGTCCTGATTCACAAATCATTTGAATGGGGCTTTGATGCAGAAGAAAAACATGAGTTTTGGAAATACGGTATCTGGTATAACAGAATGACAGCCATGGAATTAATAAATTGAAGTGTGTTGCATTATCAGCAGTAATTGTACACCCTTGTTGAACATTTTTCCTGTGTCCATGTGGACTTTCTTCATGTACTGTACTTTCCTTCCACATAATAAACAGTGTGTTCTGTGAATGGCTGACATCCCATCCAGAACATCTTGAGACCAAAGCTGAGAGTTCAGAAAAGGCAGGACTAGAGATCACCGATGTTGAAATGCTCATTTTCTCCTTTAGCTAACCTCTCAACCAGACTATTTACCACCATTCCTTTGTCCCATAAACCCAAACCTATGATAACAATTTGGAGCAGGGCTCCATAAAATTGCAATCTTTTTTCTTTAACATACATAAGTGATGTGTTTGCTCAACCTTTTTTGTGTATAAAATATGTATACCTGATGAAGAGTTTCCTTGCTGCAACTACAAAAACATCACCAAGAACAGCACTTGGCCCTTGTGGAGATAGGGGTTCCTGCTACTTCAAGATTGAGTACAGTATAAGTTAGGACCGTGCATTTCAAAAGAAAAGAGAAAAAGGAAGCATTGAACAACTGTGACCCATCCAATCAAGCACTGCTATTATTTCATGGAAGGCATCCACAGATCATCCCTATTTATTCTGTTACACATGGCAGGAAGGGACTTGGGACTGTTCATTAACCACATCCCAGGGTTCTCAGACTGGAGTCACTGGTGAGACTGATTGGGTTCATACTTCGAAACAGCACAGTTTGTATTGTGGTTTTCTTTTTTAATTTGTTTTTGGATCCTTTATTGAATTTATTAAAATTATATAACATTCCGTACAATCAAGTCAAACATAACAAAACTAAATTCAAATCAACCCCCGTCCATGAGAAAGAGAGGAAGGAGCCAGAGTACTTTTCAGAGTAGTAAAAAGAGAAAGAGGTCTTTTCCCCCCAATACAAATGCTTATTCTAAAATGTTATTGATTAGGTCCTGAATTGTGTTTCCAGTCATTTGGGACTTGGATGGCTTAATTTCTTAATCTTCTCAGTTTCCATGATTTCATTGAACTTTTTGAGTATATGAATGTTTGCTTGTCATTTTGAGAATTATACAGTATGTTTTCTGGTTAAAACAAGGAAGGACAACAGAGTTCGGGGCATGTCAGTTTTTTTCTTTTCATGCTATCACTGTATTTACAGTATTTCTATCTGCATCATGATTGGGGAAAATGACAATTTATGTGTATTATATTTGATTATTTTCCAACCAGTAATGGTGCACTGCACGATAGCGTGCAGTGAATAAACTTGACTTGAGCATTCCTAGTTTTCAGACTCTTTCTCTGTATGTTTAGCATTCGTTTACTCAGAGGATGATGCACTTGCTTCTTCCTGAGCAGCTCTTCTTTTCTCTACGCTAGTGGCCCGCTTCTTCTCTTCTTTCTTCGGCATCTTTTTGCATTTAAACTGATTAAGTCGGTGTTTGTATTGCAATTCCTTAATGCGTTTTCCTTAATTTTTCACTTAAGTGTTAATTTTTCACTTAAGCTGGCACTTAAGTCTTCAGTCTGCCTCAAGAATGATTTAAGATATGAAGAGGTGGGGGAAGTGACGGCGAAGGTGGTAGGAATGAGAACGACACCGGTACGCAATGCTGCCCTGCTGGCCGCTGCCAAGAGTTGATTCTACAATAAAATGCAATAACAATAAACAGAGGAATAATCTTGGGGGTCAATCATCACCCTGCAAGAGGATAGTATATGTCACATAGTATATGTGTTCCAAATTTTAGGTCAATAGGTGAAATGGTTTGTGAGCTACAGGTGATTTAAAATCCTGGACAGACAAACGAACAGCCACGGTAGTGTATTATATATAAAGATGTGTTCATTTTTTCTCATACTGAACCTTTCATCTTTGACCAACTGGTTTGTTTTTACCATCAACTGAGGAGCTTGAATGGAGGAGGGCAGGTAAGGAATGAAAGGGTAAGTATGATTTGATGTGACTGACTCAGAACTTCACTCCAGCTCAGCCACTATCTGAGCATGAACGCTGCTTGTTTCAGATTCATATGTCAATCAAGAATGTTGCCATAGACTACATTTCCCACAACTTTAAAATTGATTAAGGGAGTTGGATAATGGAGAGATAAGCAACAAAATCAATACAAATATGAAATAGCAATTCTTCTACACATTATTAGGCAAAAAGTGAAAATGTCCCAGTCACATTTGCATTACATTCAGTTAGTGTTGTATTGCGCTATGTTCAAGTGAACTGTGAAAAATGTGAACATCTGTCTTTTTCGTCAAATTTCTGAATTAACTACTGAGTTCCATGCAGGGAGAGACAATCCCAGAAGTAAAGAGATCAAGGCAGGAGCAATGTAAGCAAGGGACATTCATCCTTTTCAGTGCACACTCCTTCATAAAAGACAAATTCAAGGCTGGAAATCATCCTAACTGGCAAATGGGATTAAACTGGATGAGCCAGATATTGAAATCATGGATCTGTATGCCTTCATACAGAGAATATGCATACATCAGATTAGTATAGATTATTACATTAACTTTAAATGAGTCTGATACCGACAATTCTGAAGTCAGTCCTATGTTCTACAACATAGGCCTGATAAAAGGGAATGCCCATGATTACTTAGTCTTGCGATTTTCCTGCCAAATCCCAAAGAAATGCAGGTTAGCTCAAATAGCTCCACCTGAAAGAACATGGGTGTGTGCATGAGTGTGCACTGCGATCAACGGGCACTCCATCTGGGGTTGGTAGCCCATGCTTTGTACCTCCCTAGAAAGGTTCACACCCCACAATCCTAAAATTCAATTAAGCAGATGGACTGACGGATAATTTCTTAATCAACAGGCCAGTTCTGACTGTCATTAAGTGGAAAGCTGATGCAAGGTTTATGGAAGCCATTTTGAAGTGAGGAAGAATTGAGCTCATACTAGTGTCATACTACAGTCAGGAGGATAACTACCTTGAAGAACTTCTCTGAACTCGACTTAACCTTCTGCCAACTCCATCGCTTCTGCTACCTACAGAGCCCAGAAGATAATCTGTTGAGATTGACTCCTGAAGACTGAGATTAAACAAGTAATACAATCAAATAGCTTTGCCCTGTTCTCAGTCACTGGAATCAACAATATTCAAGTATGTCATTTTCCATTGACAAGAATTTGCTCCTTACGAGTTTCCAGGTTTTTTTTAAGCTTCAGAATCATTACAAGCAGTCATAGGTACATGAAATAAAATAAAACACAGTTTAACTTGTCATTTAACACCCAGAGGAATACTCTAAGCAACATAACATTCAAGGCTTCAGGGGTCAAGGCATATCCTAGCAGTATCGGGTGCAAGCAGAGCCCACACTTCACTTACTTATGGTCCATTTAGAGTTGTCAATCAATCAAACGATCTCACAAATACATCTTTGGGATGTTGAAGGTAAA
The DNA here is from genome assembly GCF_016835505.1 of Polypterus senegalus. Taxonomy (NCBI): domain Eukaryota; kingdom Metazoa; phylum Chordata; class Cladistia; order Polypteriformes; family Polypteridae; genus Polypterus; species Polypterus senegalus. The sequence goes on along the minus strand of NC_053170.1, from coordinate 42,207,022 downwards.
CCAGAGCACCCAGATCATGGGAAGAATGTACCGACACAAACAGCAATGAACCCAAGCGGCAATGATGTCAAACATGGCTCAGCCCTGCCACCCCATAGTCCATGTGTGAGTCTTTAATATTTGTCTTAAAATGCTTTTGAGAGGGATGCACACTTCACATGGACTGGTGAATATTTCTTTAAGGTAACCCCCAAAATTGGCAATAAGACAACTAATTAAGCCAGGAGTTTTGTTACAGAAAGCACTGACCTTTAATTAAATAGTAAAAAAAAAATATTTCGGTTGACTAGCATGAACAGCTAGTGTTTCAAAGTTTTGGACTCTTTCACGTACAGAATACCTAAGCAACCTTTTAATTGGGTAAATTCACACCCTGTGTAAAGGAACAAGAAAGTTAATTGGCTGCCTGGGAAATTTATGTCATACATAATGAGTCTTTACAACACAAACACCGTAGAGGACATTCATGCCTTAAAACAGATCTAGGGTAAGGAAATTGTGCAATTAAAAAAAGCAAAGTGGACAGTAGGCTTTTTATCTTTAAATAAACTGAGGATGACAACTGTAAGAGTGCACACTCTCTCCTCCTTTCTGAGCAAGGGCACCCACAAAAGAAATACTCCATCCATTTTCCAACCCGCTGAATCCGAACACAGGGGTCTGCTGAAGCCAATCCCAGCCAACACAGGGCAGGAACCAATCCAGGGCAGGGTGCCAACCCACTGCAGGACACACACAAACACGGGCCAGTTTAGAATCACCAATCCACCTAACCTACATGTCTTTGGACTGTGGGAGGAAACCGGAGCGCCTGGAGGAAACCCACGCAGACATGGGGAGAACATGCAAGTTCTATGCAGGGAGGACCTGGGAAGCGAACCCGAGTCTCTTAACTGCGAGGCAACAGCGCTACCACTGCACCACCGTGCCACCCCAAAAGAAATACTCACAATATTCCACTCCGACCCCAAGACCCTTTTATAGACAAGGTGCAAACAATAAGTAATGTTAATATGGCTCAGTTGAACCATGGACTGCAGAAGGCATTTACATTTGGGCGATCTCACAGAGATTGCTGCAGCTCAGCACATGAAGCAGTATTCGGTAGCATTATTAAGATGATTCAAAGGTGATTCATTTAAAATTGCTACAAATTACAATGCTTCATTGGCAACAAACTCTAAAATTAGGTCATCAAATAGATTTGAATAAATGCTTACTGACAAGAAACGGTGCAATTTACAAGTGACTTGGTTCAGCCAAACATGGCGATTTTCATTCGTTCTCTTTCTGTCATCTTCTTAACAAAAGCAACTTGGCATGCGTGATCAAGTCTATACAGTCCATAGATGTATTGCAGCATACGGTGGCATGAAATAATATTCATCTGGACTGCGGTAAAGCATTGTAGCAGTCTCAGATTCACACTGCCCTTAAGATGGTGATTTGTTTATTTGTTTGGTGTGGACTCCAGGAACGTACCCAGCCTTGGCCTGATGCACACCACTCACACACAAAGACACGAATCAACAGCAGATGAAATAATAATGCTGTACATTAAATGAAACAAAAACATAAACAACAAATGAACAGATAACCCTCCCTACCCCTCTAAAGTGACAAGATGATAACAACACAGAGATAAACACCTAAGAATAAACACTAACCACCAAGTCCATAAACAGTCCAAAAGCAGCAAGAAGGAACAAAATGACGATCCTGTGTACAGCTTTCTGTAAGAAATATATTAATAGTCCTACCAACATTCCTGAGGCAGCGAGGGGTGATGAGATTTAGGAGCGCTCCCTCCGATGATGGTGATGATAAATCTGACACACTACTCACATTACAGGCAGGCACAAGACAGTCCATATATCCATACAGGCGGTGATCCAGGAAAAAGAGATAGACCAAGGCAGATGATGCTGATGGCAAAACAGATGGGTGAACACTGACACAAAACTGACTTTTTTTCTCTCCTTTTACTGTCTAGCTGGCTTCCTTTTAAAATTCCCAGCAGTCCCTCTTGTCCCCAACAGCCCCTGCAGCCTCTGCAGTTGTCCATTCAGGGCAATACCCTTGGAGCAGCTGGAAACTGGAGTCCTTTAATTCGTAGCATTGCTACAACATATACAAAAACCTCAGGACAAGTGCAAGACAGGTAAGGAACTACTATACTATAATAGATAAATAATTAAAAATAATAGGTAAGTGAATAGATTTTAGGGGCAGCACGGTGGCCTCGCAGTTAGAAGACCTGGGTTCGCTTCCCGGGTCCACCCTGCATGGAGTTCACATGTTCTCCCCGTGTCTGCTTGGGTTTCCTCCCACAGTCCAAAGGACATGCAGGTTAGGTGCATTGGCAATTCTAAATTATCCCTAGTGTGTGTGTGTGTCCTGTGGTGGGCTGGCACCTTGCCCAGGGTTTATTTCCTGCCCTGTGTTGGCAGGGATTGGCTCCAGCAGACCACCGTGACCCTGTAGTTAGAATATAGCTGGATGGATGGATAGATTTTAATAATTTGAAATAGTTATAATAATTGATAAATAATAACAGTAAAACTAATAATACAAAAAACATTGGTAGTGACAAGTGTAACAAATGTACTGCATGTAAGTAAGCCGCTAGGAGCAGATCTTAGTACAGGGTGGCAGCACAGAGTTCAGAGTCTGGACTGCCAAGGGTAGAAGCTCTTATAGTACCTGGCAGAACTGGTTCAGATGCCACCAGACCTTCTACCAGATGGAAGTGGGACAAAGAGACCATAGGAAGGTTGGGAGCAGTTCTTCATATTGCTGTAAGCTTTGCAGATACAGTGGTATACAAAGATATTTTTAATCTAGGACCCAATGATCTTTTCTACTGTGTGCACTACCCATTGTATGACATTACGGTCAAAGACACTGAAGTTCCCAAACCAAACAGTGATGCAGCTAGTTAGAATGTTTTTGCTGGATCCACTGTTGAGTGTGTCGAGAATAGATGGAGGTAGTCTTCCAGTAAAGGAAGTGTAGATGCTGCTGTGCTTTCTTGGCTATGGAGATGGTGTTACTGTATATTCTTGCAGGTATGTTCTCCCACGGATAAGTCAGGACTTGATTTTACTGTATAATTTCTGGAATGTTATAATGTCAGTCGTATAAGTCAAATGCGGGAAAACTCACGTTATTGGTCCAAGAAATTATAATACGCTAATGTCCACCTGATAGAGTAACCATGGAGCACACTGCCTTTTTTTCTATGTGGGTGTGGCAATGAGCTGTATCAGTGTGTGCTCCTAACCTCTCTCTCTCTCCATTGCGCCTACGTGACCACACGGTAATACCCAAACTATTCCAAAGCAACATTTGCACTGATTTGTGTTTTTTTGTATCTCACACCCTCATACACCTTTAATGTAAGAGCATCCCTTATCTACGATGGAGTGTTCGATCATAAGGAAATATGAAGCTGGTTTTAAATGAAACGTCGCTGAAGTAGCAAAAGAAATAGGTAACTGTGCTGCTGCAACAAAATTCGATGCATCTGAGAAACTGATGTGAGGTGGCAAGAAGATGTAAAAAAAAATAAAGTGTCGCATTTTTGAACGAGCGTATAAGTCGAAGTCTGATTTTATGATCAATTTTTGAGGTTTCAACGCCTGACTTATATGTGAGTATATATGGTAATTGAAATTGAGCTGCTTGGTGCATAACAATGAATTTGGTGCTCTTGACCTGTTCCACTGAAGAGCCCTCAATATATAATTATATTTTTATGCCTCAATTTATATTAGATTCTCTATCATCATGACTTGGCTATAACACGTTTTGCCTTTTTTCCCCATTTTTTTGGTATTTTTCTTATCATGCAAGCAAACGATATAGCACCAATAGCACAAAACGCTGAGTATTGATAGGTACTGAGATTCTGCAGTGTTTGACATCCATGGCACTGGCTTTGATAAAAAATATCATGTCATCAGTTCATCTCAAATTTATTGTCTTGTGCACACAGTACAATAACATTCCTGTTTTCCCACAAGACCAACAATCATCATCACGCCGCCAATTTCTTAGTCCAGCGCTTGAATCCTGCTTCTTAGGTGTATACAAAATGTAACATCACAATATAACAGAGAGTAATGAGCAAAGGAACCAAATTTTTCTTTGCATAGTTTCACAAAATTGACACTAAAATAGTCTTAACTTACAATTTTACAACAGTAAAACTCACTAAAACATTTTTTTGGAGTTTATATAAGGTTTTTGGGGAGCGGAAAGAAACATTGTTCCTAGCAAAAATTAGCAAAGCCGTACATCCACATTGGACCATTCAATTTCACAGAAAAGGTTCCAGATAAACAGAAATTTTGGAAATGCAGTACATGATGAGACAAAAAGCTGTTGTGCAAAACAAAAGTTGTAATGAGGGGAAAAAAAAAACTACCTGTGGTCTTCCATTCAAACACTAAGTGCAACATGCCGATCAGGCTGCCTCCCATCAGCCACAGCGCACTCCTGCTGCCTGACTTGAAGTGTAGCCCTGTTTTCCGCACTGCTGTGAGGTTGTAGATGAGATGAAACATAGAAGGAGGGAAAAATATTTTATAGATATTAAACACCAGTCTTCCTGGCTCAATGGTGTAGCGGCTGGAAGCGCTGCACCTCTAAATACACAATTCACACGCACTGCAGTGTGGGAGAAGGCGGAGTGAAGAGGGAATAGGCAGCAGTTGTATATAGTTTAATAAACAGTCAGTAGTTTTTGCCTGCATTAAGAAAATGTCTGGCATGTTTTCTTTCCTCGCAGGGCACTACAAAGGTACATATTTGACTGGTCGCCTATCGGAATAGTATTTGTGAGGCAAAACTAATTCAATTTTGCTCAGATTGCTGGTTCATTACTAATATTAGGCTAAAAGCCTCCCCTGTTCTGCAGTCTATAAGTCTGACACAAGAGCGTTGAGGCAATTAAGGCCTAGATTTACTGTAAATACCCAGCCTGTGCTTTTTGTTTCATTAGCTACCTCGTCGTCTAACTGGTGGACGGATTTGTCAGTGATTAGTCTGCTGCTAAGCTTGTGTTACAGATATAAAGAGAGCACAATACAAGTAGGCTGACCTCACATTTGAGGGTTTGAGGTGGTCAAATGGTTAGCACAGCTGCAGAACAGCTCCCAAATTGTGGGGTCAGGACATGGCCCGTGTGATGCTGGTATACTCTTGTCGTGTCTAGGTGGGTTTTAAACTATCCATGGATACAAACATGCTAGCATCTCCCAACTGGCCCGGCCTGATTGAATGAGGGAGTATAATGAGGACTGGTGCCCTGTTCAGAGTAGGTTTCCATTTTGTTGTCAGTGCTTTCAGGACAGGCCCTGGCTTACTGTTTCATTTAACAAACAAGTGACTTGGAAAATAAATGAATGAATGACTCTTTCTATAGAGTCAGTTTATCCCCTTTTTATTGATTCTTTATGTGTTGTGTTCTATGAAAGCTACTATATTAAATAAATGGTCCTAAAACACTTTATAAATAAAATTCTAAAACACAATTGTTTCCAGTTTTTACTTTTTTCTTTACCATTGAAGAACAAAGTAATAGAAGTAACTTGCCTTGGGACACAGAATGAGTAAGAGGATTGGATTAAACTGGCAGACAAAGCCATAACCACCAGGCCACCATGCCCTAAACATCTTGAGGTAGTCCAAGGCCTGTCAGTTGAATTTATATCATGGCACAGCAGGCCTTGACAATCTTGTCCCAAAGGAAGTGCTTTCTTATATTAGAATTGTTTAGCTTTTAAGAGGACTGTCTGTAAAATGTTCCTTATTGGTCCTCAGATATCACTCAAGGAGCACAACTGAGAAGTTCACACTAAAACCAAGAATGGACACGACTTGACCCGGCATAAGTTTGGCGATGACTACTCCTGTGCGACTAACCACTGACATCTGCGTTCTCCTTCTGCAGGAACTACTGTTTCGTGACAGTTTGATTTGTATTAAACACACCTGAGTGTATGACTTGTCCTAATTAATCCATTCTTATTATGCTCATTAAGATGTTTGCATTTTTGATAAAACAGAAAAGCCCCCTGGAGTCTAAATTATAAACTCCCAAACACTGGAAATTAAGAGGCTTGTTTATTTAACAGTGATAACTCCAAGAAGCAAAAGCACAACCTGTTTTACTGAATTTAGCATTTCAGAAATTATAAAATATTCAGTTTCTATTGCATATCTGCCCAATGACAGTAATAGGAGAAGCACACCAGAATGGACACTTAGAAACCTTTAAGAACAGCATGTGAGGAACTGCATTGAGTAAACTGGAGGCAGTTACAATTAATTCTTTGAATGGCTTTAAGGAAATTAATAAAGTAAAAATAAAAAGTGGCATAGTAACAGGGGTTAGTGCTGCTCGCGTCCTAGGTGTGAATCCTAGCCTCAGTCTGTGTTTAAGTGGATTTTCCCTGGGTACTCTGTTTTACCTTCCACATCCCCATTGACTTGCAGATTAAGGAACCCCTGCAGATTTTGGTTTTTGTTTCCAGCCCCTGGAGTCAGTTTTTTTTTTTTTTTGTTTGTTTTGTTTTTTCTTTCCTCCTGGCCATCAGACCTTACTTTATTCTTTGTTACTTAGTATTGCCTAATCTTATTTTTATATTTTTCTTTTTTCTTTCTTCATCTTGTAAAGCACTTTGAGCTACATCATTTGCATGAAAACGTGCTATATAAATAAATGTTGTTGCTGTTGTTAGTTTAAATGGCAACTCTACATTGTCTGGGTGTATGCATGTGAGTGGGTTCTGTGATGGACTGGTGCCTTGCCTAAGGCTGTTACCTACCTTACCCCCAGTGATGCCAGCATAGACTCATGCCCCTTGTGAACCTGAGTTGGATTAACTGGGTTTAAGAATGTTACGTGATGTTACGTTACGTTACGTTACGTTATGTTATGTTATGTTATGTTACGTTATATTATGTTCTGTTATGTTATGTTATGTTACGTTACGTTACGTTATGTTATGTTATGTTATATTAAGTTACGTTATATTATGTTATGTTACGTTACATTACGTTACGTTATGTTATGTTGCTATAAATACAAAATCATAGCTGGATTTTGGATTCCAGTTACAGTTGGTTCTGTTTGTTTCTGTGTAGTATAAACTTTCTCCTTGTTGGATTTCTTAGGTTACCCATGCATATTAGGTTAATAAAAAACTTTATGTCTACACTATGAATCGCTGTGTGTCTACGAATGAATTGACATTCTACCCAGCACTGGTTCATGCCTTGTGCCTGATGCTTCTGGTATTGTTTCCCTAAAATATTTTTGGTGGGTGACTTGGATAACAAGTGATTTACAGTGAAAAAATGCTGGTGCAGCACAGAGCATGGTGTGGTGTGGTAAGACTGTGGGAGGGACACCAAACTATCAGCTGCCAGTGATGGCATACATTTTTCCAGTGTAGAAGGTAAGTAGGGCATGGTGGACAAGGGGCTGTAAACCCAGTAACTCTCCTGGAAGCCCCAGAAGAACTGTTTGAATTTTTAATCTCCCATCAAACTGAATGTTAATTTTTGGAGCAGAAGAAGTGAAGAATATCTTTCTTTAAGGAAAGACAAAATAATTGATTAGTCAAAGTAATAACAGGAACCAGAGTGTGCAACTTGCCACCATCTGAGCGTTAGTGCGGCTGTTACAATTTAAAACAACTAATGAAGACCAAAGTTTTCAACCAGTTGTAGATGACAAAGAGATTGTTGGGCACCCCCAGTGTTAAAAGAGTTTGTGTATTCCTGTCTCAAAGAACTAAAGGCACGAGTCACCTTTTATAAAATTGGCAACTGACAAAAAATCTTGGCTAACACTCCTAGTTGGAAACAACAGACTTTAACAATACAATCCATCCATCCATTATCCAACCCGCTATATCCTAACACAGGGCCTCAGGGGTCCGCTGGAGCCAATCCCAGCCAACAAAGGGCGCAAGGCAGGAAACAAACCCCGGGCTGGGCTCCAGTTAACAATACAATTTATATGTTTATCTAATTTAAGGTCATTATCAAATGTCACACCAAAGTTCCTAGCACAGGATTTAATGGATGGTGCCAGTGAACTAGAATTACAATCAGAGGCACTATGGAGGTCAGAGGGCCCAAACATCACAATCTCAGTTTTCTCTACATTTAAATCAAGAAGACTTGACAAGATTCCATTCAGTTCGATATGGAGTCCAATATGGAGTCCAATAAGGAGTGACCCTGCTTCAATGGTAGACGATTTACATATCATCAACCTAACAGTGGAAGGAGATACCATATTTTTTAAAGATTGACCCTAAGGGGAACATGTACAGTGAAACTTTGATCAAGCTTTTGTTTTGGTTTGTCTGTTGTACACAATTAAGTAGAATTTCCTATAGATTTTCAACAGTAGTGTTAATGTAAGCATACAAGTTATTTATGTATTTTCTCATCCTTCTTTTACACTTAGAACCGTAACAGCTATGCACCCGTCCAATATTAGACCCTTCTTTGCACAAACAACTTATGCTGTTACAGCTAGTTGTTTATAATTTGCATGAATGCCCCAAGTATTCAGCATTTACTTAATTCAACAAACCATTTTGTAAATTATAGACCTTGAAACAATGCACCATCGTAACAACCAAACACATAAAACAGCAGCACCAATGAAGACTAGAAATAAAACCATGTCCATGAAAAAACAAAAACACAAAATAGCAATGCAAAAACCTACAAAGCCATAAAAATCTTATAAAGTTACTAACCCTAACCCTAACCCTAATTTAAATTATATTAAAAACTAACTTAATATTGTTAAAAAGTAAATATTGGGCTGCAAGGACTCATGGGTCCACTATAGGTGCCTTTAGCCTGGTCTCCTTGTTGTAAAATTAGAATCTCGCACAACCTCGGAAGTGATTCTAGAGCGAGACATATAATAGATATGTCTGACGACAACCATGAGTGAATTCTGCTTAAATGTGTGTAGAAACTGATGCCACATTTGTGGAAAAGTGAGCTGTACAACAGGAGCAGAGTGCAGGCTGTCTCTGAGCTCCAGGGTTCAGTGTGCTTTCTCTCCAAATATCCATAGCACTCCACGTCTTTAGCACTCCCAGTTCATCCCACTGTTATAATCTAGGGATGAGGAAGGAGTAACGACAGTTAGGGTGCTAACTGATTCATAATTAATTTATTGAAATCTCAGAAATGAAACCAGAAGTAAATTGAAACTATTTAAGTCAGATAAATTAAACTGAATTAGGTAATGAACTTAAACATGGCAAACAAGATATAAGGTGCAAATTCCAGTCTTAAGCAGGCTGGTGCCTAAACCTGTAAAGCTACTCAAGATTGTTAAGTTCTTAAAGTTTCAAAGTTCAATAGTGTCCATGCCTTTAAACGCTTCAACTAGCCTAAAGTGAAAAATGAATACAGTCAAAATGAAGTATGCTGGCTTCAAAAATGGCTTACACAAAAGCTCCACAAATTTGACATAATAATAAAAAGGAAAAAGTCCACATCACTAATACTAATCCTTCTGCTAAGCCAAAAATCAATAGTGGAGACTGAAGAGAAAGGAGGCTAACACCAGGGAGTAGAATTGAAAGTCCCAGTGGTTAGACTGAGGATAGAGGAGGCCTTAAATAATCCCAGGTGGCAGCTCTAATAAGACACACCTGCGTGACTAGGAAGCCCCGGCCTCACTTTGCTCTATTTTTAAAACTTCGGAAAGCAAACACACTCTCTGCATCTATAAAACACAATCTCTGTTTGCTTGCCCTTTAGACACAGCTTTGTGTTTTAAACCACAGACCTCAAGTTTAGCACACAGGTACATCCACCAGCAGGTCACTTCAGGTCTTTAACATGTAACTTTCAGACTCGGTTCTCTGAGGGCTCAGGATCGGGGTGAGTGGAAAGAGATCCTTCAGTGTGATCTACCAACACAGAAATGGCCCCACACTGGTATGACGGTTTGCATGCTTATCTTTTAACCATTAGTGTCAGCAGGCTCCTCCGGGTGCTTTGTTTGTGCCCATCCTGACTGGCCACAATGTATCTCCATGTGAGTTTAAATGAAGCTTAGACGGTCATAGAGAAGTAAGCAATCTATTTCAATTAAAATATTCCTACATGATTAATTACTATGAAACTTTTTCAGTACTTGAAAACTGAGAAGTGTTCAACACAATTTCCTTATTTCTGAATATTATATTATCGATTGAGAAAATAGCAAGTGTGATGCCCGGGCGCATACAGCTGCCCCAACCCCGACACAGACAGGCAGGACACTAAGGCCCTTCATAATCTGGCACCTCCTTAACTTTCTGATCTTTTTCACATTTCCGTTCCTTCTCGTATCCTTACATCTTCTTCCTCAATCAATCTTAATTTACCTTCTGCTCGCTTGACTACCACGGGGTTTAGAGCTTTCAGTTGAGAAGCCCCTTTTCTCTGGAACTCTCTCCCACAATACATTTGTAATATCGACTCTCTACTTTTAAATCGCATTTTAAAACACATCTTTTTAAAGCTGGCTTATTTTGTCTGATAATTTTAGCTGATAAATTTAAATTTAATTTTATTATTGTATTTATTCTGGTTTTATTGTACTCTAATATTTTATTAATTTTATGTTGTGACTGTTATTATTAATATGCTCTGTAAGGTGTCTTTGTGCGCCTTGAAAGGAGCCTATAAATAAAATAAATTATTATTATTATTATTATTATTATTATGATTATTATTATTAATATTATTATTATTATTATTATCAATTCTAGTCCACATAGCATGCAATTTATTTACACAGTTGCCTTTCACAGCACACAAGGCAAGCACAGTCTCTTCGCTGTCGCCCCTACAGGCTTTGTCCTTTTCCTCCCGATTCTGGTCAATGACTTCTGGCAACTGGGAGGACTCCAAGTGCCCGACAAACTTCTTCCAGCAGCAGTTCTGAGTGTGGCGGAAGTGCTGCCCTGAACACATCCATGCGCCCCCTGGCAGTGGCCATGGGCCCCAACAGGGTTGAGCTTCTATGATCATGACCTGTGGCCCCGCTGGAAACCAAGGGGGCTGCCCTCTTTCAGTCGGGGGAGAAACTGCCCTGGAAATACTCTCTCCCCCGGTCCCTCCATAATCAGGGTGTCCTGGTTGTTCACCACACAAGGTAATGGTCGATATGTACCTCCTGGTGATACAGGTTTATATAACTCCAAGAATTTTAAATGCAGAGTTCTATATATAAACAATGTTTTAAATATGAAACATAATTTTTAGTATAGGCTACAACACAATGGCTCATTTCACAAAGATTCACACAGAAATAAATTTAGACAATTTAACAATGTATGTATTTTGTACCATAAATGAACATTTCCAGGCTTTCTTTGTACATTTCTGACATTATTGTAATCCAAGTCAACAATTAAATTGATTACATTAGATTGACACATTTTTGCCTTTAGGGATATGATTTAAACTTCACACAAATACAATTGGAACAATAAATTGCCTTATGATGTAGATAGATGATGTGGTTGAACGGTAGTGAAACCGAGGTTCAAGGATGAAGTGATGAGACACCAACCACCGGGCTTTCCCATTTAATTCTTTCAACAGATAAAACAAAACAAAAGCATTGATGGTGCTACAAAGCTGAAAATATAGGAGTAGACCTCCCTTTAATAAATGTTGTTGCTTGGTTGAGCGGGTGGAGCTTTGTCCTCTCAGTTGGCTTGACTCAAAATGACACCCCTCTGTCTGGCGATGCACAGCTTTATGGGACCTGGCCCAGGAGGGGTGGAGTCAGATGCCCTAACTGGGTGTCTTCTCCAAACAGTAGAAATAGAAACAGGTGATAAGGTTAGCGAAATATGGGGTACTGCATATCTAATCTGAGCCTGGAAGGCAACCCACTGATGTGTAAGCATGATAGATAGATAGATAGATAGATAGATAGATAGATAGATAGATAGATAGATAGATAGATAGATAGATAGAGAGTGTGGAGGACTGCCGGCTTCCCATGCCGGTCCACACCCCCAGGCCGCCAGGAGGAGCTCTCCCGACAGCAGGATCGTGCCCCGAGTTCCAGCAGGGCCTTATGGACTATGTAGTGTTTTTACACAGCCCTGCTGGATACCTTGGGGACCGCTGTAGGGGGGCTCATGGGCTCTTGTGTGCCCTATAACCCGGGAGTACGTCACGGTCATGTGACAGGAAGGAACGATGTGCTCCCAGGTTGAAGAAAAGGACTGTTTGCCCTGACCCGGAAGGAATAAGGAACTGTGGACTGTTGGGACAGGAACACCTCCGGATCAGGGGCTATAAAAGGACGGTGCCTCAGTCCAGACACTGAGCTGTGCTGGGTGGGAGAGGAGCAAAGTGTCTGGGCGAGGATGAGTGAATAGTGTTTTGGGAGTAAAGTGGTTTATTGTGTGAGTTTATGAGTAGTGTGGAAGGTGCTTGGTGCACTGTAGAAAATAATAAAAAGTATTGGACTTTTACCTGGTGTTTGGAGTCATCCCTGAGGGTTCAAGGGAGCATTAGTGCCTCCTACTGCCACAATAGATAGATAGATAGATAGATAGATAGATAGATAGATAGATTAGGTGCCCACAATCCCAGTGGTAGTTGCTGATTACAAGAGTATTTATTACACCCTGCTTTAAATTTTGCTTACATTTTCAGGTGTTGCAGACATAAGTTCACCTTCAGGTTCCCTTCATGACCTTATCAACATCACAACCCATCTAAAAGAAGGCTGAGATAAGCTGGCACCTGGAGTTGAATGACTACAGCAGGTCATCTGTAAATTTAAAAGCCATTTATCTGATTTCTAGAAGCTACTATCAGTGATACGCCAGAAGCCAGATCAAATCTAATCTTATCAAAACTAGAAATCAAGTAAATCAAGAAAAACAGGTGGAGAACATGGAGTTTCTATAAAAGGCTGCTGGTTGCAGAGAGCCCAGAAATAGTTAAACTGAATCACAATACTTAATATAATAGAACATAACAAAATTGCCAGATTGTCTTTTCACAACCCATGGTTCATGGCTAATATTGTTTCCTGGTGTCCCTGTCAGTTCCCACCCCAGCTGTTAACTTATATTATTTACAAGCTGACTAAAGGTGGCTTAACTTCACTTAGGGTCATAGAGCCAAAGGCTGAACTGGTGACCTTGTGCTTTAAAGATCAATACCCCTCCAATTAGGCCATGTTATGTTGACAGCATCCCATCAAAGGCTGGCTTCTGCCATGAATCTGTTACTGCCACCTCTGACTCCATGTGACCCTGAATTATCTTTAAATGGTGTGGATGTGACACTGTGATGGATGGATATCCCACCTAGGGCAAGTTGTTACTAGGCTAGCCTCTTCAAGGGAAAAAAAAAAACAACTTTAGAATAATCATATTTTTTATGAAAGGGGATCGCTGCATGGCATCTCTAATGTTCTTACAAAATTACATCTATGTTTTATTAATAAAAGCTGCACTAATTCTGTATGGTCAGGATGAACATCTGTCAAGGTTCACTGATTAGTTGATCCGGTAATATCCTGTATGGTTCTGACATCTCTAAATGAAATTATCTTCATCAGTAAAGCACTGAATGCAACAGAAGCCTCAACCAATTTACATGTAAAAATCATTATTTCATTAGCTAGTGTAAAAATGCCAATAGAGAAATGTACACGTCTTGTTTGCCCTGCTCAGTAACTGAATCCTGCTGTAAACCCAATTAAGAAAACAAAATGTTCCTCTAACCTACATTTCCCATTGGCTTGAACTGGTGCTATTGTTGTAAACCTTTTTCACTGCTTCAGTGATCACTTGGCGCTCCACTCTTGTCAGCTACAAAAAACGGAGCCTGGATCCATAATGGCTGTGCCAGAGATTTCCCTGGGGGAACTTAATCTTTCCTTTAAAGCTACTTCTCTTGCAGGCAGTCTTTAGGGCACTCTTCTAATCTTCATGACGTGCATCTGCTTTACACAGGATTTCTCAGAATAAACAATTAAGATTTTTTTCTTATAATATATGCAAAGTTATATTTCTAAGATACTGAGCAGCAGTACACAAGTGTGTAAGTATACTGATGAGCTATTTGCTGCACATGCTGGGTAATAATTAATCTCCTTCAACGTTTGCCAACATCGGCCATTATAGATTTTGGAGCAAGTAATAAAGGGTAGCATGTGAAGCAATCAAAGCGCAAAATGTGAATAAAACATTATGGCCTTATGGTACTTGGGGAGTGTTCACAGTTATTCAACATCAACTTTAAAATCATCTATACATTGTAAACAAACCATGTTCTAAATTCCAGCTTTTGTCACCTTGGAATTTTTTAACTTGATTTTTGTTTACAAAGAAAAAAAACAAAATCTGAACACAGCACACTTGCCTCTAATGCATTAAGGATTCACATTGCTTTCTGGTACTCCTTAAATATTTCATGCTTTCAAGGCAGCAGCATCTGTTTTTTTGGAAGCAATAGACTTGCCACCTTTTACTTTTACAGCAAAGTAAAATGTATCTCGTGTACTCCATTGATGCTAGGGTAAAGGTTTTTCTAATGTAATGTAAAAATGTATAAAATGTCACATATTATAAATCCAGATGGGTCATCACTTGAATTGCCAATCACTTCAGGTCAAGTGCTTTTAAAAAGTAAGCTGGGACCCCACTGCGCGGGAGCAAGTGTGTTTGCAATCATCTGTAGTGATGTAAGGTGTAAATCGTTATCAGCCGTGCTTTATGGATCCTAAATTAAAAAAGCCATTTTGTATCTGAACAAATCTGATGTGTCAAAGTGTAAGAGGCAATGCTATCTATCTATCTATCTATCTATCTATCTATCTATCTATCTATCTATCTATCTATCTATCTAAGTATTTTCACAAAGATGTTGCCTGCTGCTGATGGTGTAACATCATGTGTGGTGCATTCTGGCTGTCTTGTGATATCCGAGGAAGGGGTTAAGCACATGCAAAGCATGCAATCAAGTGAAAAGAACTGAACAAAAGATTGAAGTATACATTTACTCCTGCATTTGCTGAGGGGTACATTTAAATGGCCCAGTTTAGGGTCACAAACAGTCAGTGATTATCATAGCAGCACTAGCATAATGCAAGACGTAAATGTGGTGCATCGATCCTTTGCCGGGCTTAGCTGCACAGCCAATCTGAAAAGAGTGTGCTGTGTGCAATTCAGTAGAGGAAACCTATTAATAAAGTGTCAGTTTAGTTTTAATCTTTCAATTTGCTGCAGATAATTTGAAACTGTTTGATCTGATGACACAGCACTCAGTGTTCATACCATACATTTTCATAATTTTATGCTGGGGATAGAAAAAGGAGATGGATGTCACTTTGCAGCACATGAAGAACTAAACTTACTTACAATACACAACAAAAATGATCAAACTTGGTTGTGCCTCTGGTCAGTTTATGATGGTTCATGGGTTTAGAATTTAAAAACAAGTTCTGGCCAAAGACATTTGCAGCTTTGATACTAAAGAAGAAAAACTAACAGAAAAGTAAAGCACTGTTTGTGATGCATTATGTTTTACTAGCTGTGCTACCTGCCTAAGACACGTTGAAATCTAACATAGATCTCAGCATTGACGTTTGCAGTGCTGCATCTATTGGAATATATTTTGTAATGGATGTAGTAATAAAATGCATTCCATTTGTTACTATAAATGTGATGCACCATCTGTTGGAATGACAAATGCAGTGCATATGTCCTTATTAAATGACATTTGGTAGGGATTTGTAAAGGCAGCGTTAATGTGTTTGATGTACCATCTGTTGGAATGGTGAATGCAATGCATTTTACTACGACAAATTTTTGAGATAGCATCTAAAATGACACACAGATACACACACACACACAGGCATTTATCCTTTCATTAATGTAGATAATAGCTATCTGACATATTTCATTACTTTTTTGTGAATAAGCACTGCTTGGATTTATTTGATCGCCTTTCTTATACTGTATAACGAGATAATATTTACTGTTTGCCAGTCCTTAGGAATTTCTTCACTGTGCAGTGGCTTTTGAAAAATACATACCAAGTGTTTATATTTTGTCACATCTGGCCTGCTAAGTTGCACAAAACACAAGCAGGAGAGGACTGAGCAAACTGAACGTTTAGTTTTGCACTTGCAGGAACAGCACTCAAGCTTTATTCAACAGAGGAGCCTTAAATCATATGTGCAGCAAATGTCTAGTTACAACAACTACAATTCTTGAGTTTAAACTAACCTGTAGAGGTGACTTCTTCAAGAAATCTCAACTGGGGATAGAAAGGCGCAGCAGAGGCTGGGACCAGATCAGAGGCAGTCTGCACAGGACAAGAGAGAACAGGACAAATGGTGAGTGTTGCCCAATGTAGCGGAGTAAGAGTAGCGTTTCTTCTTCACAAATGTACTCAAGTAAAAGTAAAAAGTATGGTGCAGTAAAACTACTCTTAGAAGTCCCATTTTTTTAAAAGGTTACTTAAGTAAATGTAGTGGAGTAAAAGTAACTCTTTGCTACCCATCTCGGATACAGAATATATATATATAGTGACGGTCAGCAGGGTCCCATGCCCGGTTGGGACGTCCCTGCTACATATGTTCCGGGGGAGCCATCATGGACAGCTCATTACCTCCCCCGGGATGCTAGGTGGCAGCCTCCCTGGCCAATGTTCATTTCCCACTCTCCCACATGGCTCCATGGGACATGGAGTCCTCTACAGCCTGGTTGGAAGACGGGGTGGCCGCTAGGCGGCGCTGCCACGACTCAAGAGCCTGGCTGGACGAATCTTCAGCCCCACCCGGAGGTGCAATTAGGACCAGGTGGTCAAGCACCTGGAACACTTCCGGGTAGGGTATAAAACGAGCCAGCCTCCACCACTAGGTGGCCAGAATCGGGAGGAAAAGGTTGCCTGGGAGGAGTGGTGGTGCCAGGAAGGGTTGTTTAGACGGTGTTTTGTGCTTTTGGGACTGTGTTGGGCCTGTGGGACACGGGAAGACGTGCCCCACGGCTGAAGAGAAAAATAAAAAGCCTGTTTATTTTACACATGCCTCTGCTTAAGTCTGTGCCAGGTCGGGCGCTATATAGCGCCTTTAACAATATATATATATATATATATATATATA
This sequence comes from Polypterus senegalus, assembly GCF_016835505.1. Lineage (NCBI taxonomy): Eukaryota > Metazoa > Chordata > Cladistia > Polypteriformes > Polypteridae > Polypterus > Polypterus senegalus. The sequence goes on along the minus strand of NC_053170.1, from coordinate 42,189,837 downwards.
TATATATATATATATATATATATATATATATATATATATATATATATATATATATATATATATATATATATAGTACAGGCCAAAAGTTTGGACACACCTCCTCATTCAATGTGTTTTCTTTATTTTCATGACCATTTACATTGGTAGATTCCCACTGAAGGCATCAAAACTATGAATGAACACATGTGGAGTTATGTACTTAACAAAAAAAGGTGAAATAACTGAAAACATGTTTATATTCTAGTTTCTTCAAAATAGCCACCCTTTGCTCTGATTGCTGCTTTGCACACTCTTGGCATTCTCTCGATGAGCTTCAACAGGTAGTCACCTGAAATGGTTTTATTAACTTCACATGTGTTCATTCATAGTTTTGATGCCTTCAGTGAGAATCTACCAATGTAAATGGTCATGAAAATAAAGAAAACACATTGAATGAGGAGGTGTGTCCAAACTTTTGGCCTGTACTGTATATATATATATATAATTTTTAATGTAGGTAGATCATTTTGACCTGGTCATTTTAAAAGTAGCTCGCAAGCTGAAAAAGCGTGGGCACCCCAATCTAAGGTTATGGGAGGGAATGGCAACGTGAAGAAGGTCGGACAGATATGGTACAAACCAACAAAGGTTGCTGTGGCACAAATTTCAAATAATTTTAATGACAGTTACGGGAGAAAAGTGTCACAACACACAGTGCAACAAAATTCTGCTGCATATGGGACTCTGTAAGAGCGCCCATGCTGACCCCTGCTGACCACTGAAAGTGCCTACAGTATTGGAAGTGGACGTTGGATCAAAGGAAAAGGCCGCCTGATCATTGGCATCATTGCTGACCAGGCATGACAAAGATATTTCCGATGGAAGCGATCTTTCATTGGAATAATGTGCCCTGCTACACTGGACAAAATGTTATGGAATGCTCTGAGAGACATGAAGAGTTAATGGCGTTGCCCTGACCTCCAAATTTCCCGGATATCAATCCAATCGCACATCAGTATGATGTGTTAGAACAACAGGTCCATCTCGCAACTTACAGGAGTCAGAGGATCTGCTGTGAATGTCCAGGTGCCAGATACCACAGGACACCCTCAGAGGTCTTGTCAAGTCCATGCGTCAATGGGTCAGAGCTGTTTTGGCAGCACACGGAGGAGCAACAGCTTATTAGACAGGTGGTCATAATGTTTTAAATCATCAATGTATATTGTAATTTAAAGAAACTTAACTAAGATATGACTTTAAAACTGAAATAGCATGAGCAAGAAAATATGTTTTTCTGTATTATAAATTTTTCAATACATTCAATTTTGTGTGTGCTTTTTTTTTGCTTTGAATTGCACTAAAACTTTGACAACAAAGACACTTGGACTACTGGATATTTTTGTGTATGTGTCATGCTGAATCTTTTCCAGTAGCTGCAGAATTTTTGAAACCTCGAAGAAAAGGCCATTACACAAAGCTTGCAGGTTGACTTCCTTTCTATTCATTCTCTGTCTCTCTCACTCTGTGTCTTCTTGAGAGGATTTTGAGTCTCCAACAACTGGCAAAATTTCAAGAAAATCTCCTGACAAATCCGCACTTGCTGGGGACCTCATCCATGTCGCCTTGTACTCCACTGGGAAGATCTGCCGTCTTTTGTTTCCACCAAATGAATGCCAAAATGCAGTCAAGCTTCCTACTGCCTACTCTCTATAAAAAAGAAGCACATGTATAAAGATTAATTTTTCTGGTGGGGTGTGCTGTGCACCGTTTCATTTGAAATTTGATAGGACTGTCTTTCCCTTCCATGTAAGATTGCCTGTATTTTTTCATAGTATCCTATTTATGAATGTTTTATTCAGCAGAGTATGTTTATCTCAGTTGGGTTTTATCTTTTCTGGCCAAACATTTTTCACATTCAACGTATAACTGCCTTTAATTAAAGGAATGCTTAACTTAATTTGGCTGCACTTGGCTTCAAAATAACAGCATAGCTTAATGTAATCATTTAATTTGCGGACAAAATGTCAATAGCGCATGAGCTGAATAAAACACAGTAAGAAATCCCAATGAATGGGAACACAGATGGCTATTTTATAATAAACTCTATTTGTAAAAGAAGCTAAGTAATTGCTGTATGACAGACAGTGAATGGTATTCATTTTTCAGTGATAATGCATTTTGCTTAAAGAAAACACTAGAAGAAAGATACCCAAAAGATATGACAATGTACAGGGTTCACGGAAATACTGCGGTGGGTTCAAGGCTGAGATTTTACTGCAAATTAAATGCTATTTGTTGTGTTTTATTTTACTGGGGGGCAGCATAGTGGAGCAGTGTATACCACTTTTGCATTAAGGACCCAGCTTCTGGAATACAAATCCTCTGCCCCATCAATGTCTTTGTAGGGTTTGCAGATTCTCTCTATTTCTGTGAGGGATTCAGTTTCCGTGTCATATTTCAAAATGTACATGTTACACACTTGCGGCACACGGCATATCTTGTAGTGGCAGAGCATGGCAAACTTAATAGCTGCAGTTGCTGGATCATATTGTCTTGATGATGTCAGATTACACAATTAGGAATTGCAAGAAAGACTGATCACACGACACCCTTAAGATGTCTTAGTTCAGCTTCAAATTTCCAAAGTATTGCCAGCTCATCATGTTTTGACAACCTAATATCATGCAGCCTCACACTACCGCTGGCTGCATGAATGCTTCCTATACTTCCACAGCAACAAGCTTGGCCTTTTCTTTATCCGTTTTCCATTCTTTTGTGGTTGGACAAACACAAAAACACCAAACAGACGAGCATCTCTTCTGTTTGTGTGGTCCAAAATGTCTGTCTTCCTTCTTTCTTTGCAGCAGTATTGTACTTCCTGGTAAGTGCTTTGGTTGTGAGCACTCACACACATGAGCCTGCTCAACCACTTAAGATTTTGTGGATGTCAAATGACATGACAGGTTTGAAGAATGGCATGATGTCTGCTCTGCCTATGGCCCCGCTCCTCCCAGGCAGAAAGGATATAAACCTGCCTCCTCCTCATGCCATCGTCAATTGACCAACAGACTGTCTTGAACTCGAAGTCCCAGAACACAAAAATACTAACATCCAAACGCACTTCTAATAATTCCCACTAGAGGGGGATATCACGATCAAACTCTGGCAAGTAATAAGGGAAAGCATTTAATCTTTGTAAAATTAAAATTCATCTTCACAAAAAATGCTCTGTCTCACTATTACATAGATAGATAGATAGATAGATAGATAGATAGATAGATAGATAGATAGATAGATAGATAGATAGATAGATAGTGTCACAAAGATTACACAGAGACATCATGAAGGTTTGGCACAGCCATCCATATACCATGTCCTGACTGTAAAATGGTTGAAATAAGCACAGATCTTTAGAGATCGAAGTTCACAACTGAACTGACTCATGCCAGCAAAGATGGCGTCTTCATATGTCGACACGGGAAGTGACATCATCTGAGGTGCTGGACCTGGAAGTGATGTCATCTAAGGCACCAGAACCAGAAGTGACGTCGTCGAGTGTGCTAGAGCCAGGAGTGAGGTCATCTGATGCGCTGGAAACTGGCGGGATTTCCTGAGAATGGTCTGCAAGGGATTGAGAAAGACAGTCAGTGCACCCCGCCGCCCCCTGGTCAGATGTGGAATTACTATTATTCAGGTCCTTTAGTTGTCTCCTACTTGTACGTGTGTGACAATAGATAGATAGATAGATAGATAGATAGATAGATAGATAGATAGATAGATAGATAGATAGATAGATAGATAGATAGTGTCACAAAGATTACACAGAGACATCATGAAGGTTTGGGGCAGCCATCCATATATCATGTCCTGACTGCAAAATGATTGAAATAAGCACAGATCTTTACAGATCCAAGTTCACAACTGAACTGACTCATGCCAGCAATGATGGTGTCTTTATATGTCGGCACTGCACATGATGTCATCTGAGGTGCCGGAGCTGGAAGTGACGTCATCAAAGGTGCCAGAACCGAAAGTGACGTTGTCGAAGGTGCCGGAGCCGGAAGTGAGGTCATCTAATGTGTCAGAACCTGGCGGGATTTCCTGAGAATGGTCTGCAAGGGATTGAGAAGGACAGTCAGTGCACACCGCTTGCCCCCTGGTCAGATGTGGAATTACTATTATTCAGGTCCTTTAGTTGTCTCCTACTTGTACGCGTGTGACAATAGATAGATAGATAGATAGATAGATAGATAGATAGATAGATAGATAGATAGATAGATAGATAGATAGAGGGGTGTCAAACTCAAATAAACAGTGGGCCAAAATCAAAAACTTGAACAAAGTTGTGGGCCAACCTTGATATTTATTGAAAAAAATGTCTACAATTGAGGAAGTTTTTCCTACTCATCAGATATAACAATGAACCTTCTCATATGGAAACAAACTTAAGTTTTGCTTAAACATTGAATCTGTAACAAGCAAAGCTTAATACTATAAACACATGTGAAATCAAATGTCAAATAAAAGACACATCTGTGGCATTCATTTCTTAAATAAAATTAAAAATAAATCTTATGCCTCTTTTTCTATTTGCCTTCTGAGTTAAATTTCAATGCTAACCCTTTTTTCACAGGCTAACAATTATAATAATAATTTCAATGAAAATCCAACCATTCAAGTCCATGCCTTGGAGTAGCAAGGAAAAGTGCATAAAGAAAACCTTCATTCAAGCTCAGTTTGCTGCACTCTGATCTACTCTGATGCACACTGGTCCAAGCCAGATCCCTGGCATCTCTTCTTGAATTCCTCTGAGCTGAGGAAATCCTCAGGATTGAGTGAATGTGTTAATCAGTGAGACGACTCCTGTGTGATGTTTTGTTCGTCTTCATCAAGGAGAATAGTTGCTCACACAGATATGTGCTGCTGAACATAGAGAGCATTTGAGCAGCTTGGGTACGGAGCTGGGGCATTGTGTCAGGTATGTAACGTGGCAACTGTGCAGCACCCACAGAGTCATACTTTGACTTCAGCGTGTCACTACACTGCAGTTCAGCTCCATTTGGAGGTTAGTTGGTGTGCTTTCCACGTCAATTGAAAACGGATTACTAAGCAGTTCAAACCTACATTTCTGGACATCAAAGTTGGCAAATCGGCGGGTAAACTCGGCGCTTTGTAAGCCAAGTTTTTCATCAAACTGTGCACTTGGGAACACGGTGGTAGAGATCTACATTTTCATGGTTTAGCAGCAAGGAAAATGGCCCAGGTTTCCTTGCAGAATCTGAGTCTCCCACAGGCACAATTTTGTTTTAAAAGCCCTCACTGTGGCGTACATGTCTGTGATGACACAGCCTCGCCCCTGAAGCTGCAGGTTCAGCACATCAAGATGGCTCGTGATGTCACAGTGAAATTCCAGCTCAGACAGGAACTCTTTATCCCGGAGCTCTGCTGTGCCTTTCCCTTTGCTTTCTAGAAACTGACAAATTTCCTCACGCAGCTCAAAACATCTGTTCAGTACTTTTCCTCTGCTTAACCATCTCACCTCTGTGTGAAACGACATGTCTGTGTATTCCAAACAACACTCCTCCAGAAAAGACTTGAACTGGCGGTGATTCAAACCTTTAGCTCTTTATAAAGTTAACTACTCGTGTTATGGTGCTCATAACATTTTCCATCTTCAGGGCTTTGCCACACATTGATTCCTGATGTATGATGCAGTGGTAAACAGTTAGCTCACCTGCACAGTTCTCTCCCTGCATCTTCTCCCGAATCCCGGCCACCAATCCACTCTTTTGACCGCACATTGCTGGCGCACCATCTGTCGTTAGTCCCACAAGTTTATCCCAAGGTAGCCTCATTTGAGTTACACATTTGGAAACCTCTTCAAAGATTTCTTTTTCTGTGGTTGTGCCATGCATTGATTTTAATCCCAAAGTTTCCTCCGTAACGCACAGATCTGAGTCCACTCCACGGATGAAGACTGACAGCTGGGCATTATCAGATGTGTCGCTGCTCTCATCCACAGCAAGGGAGAATGCAATGAAATCTTTTGCCTTTTCCATCAGCTGTTCGTGTAGATTTGTGGCAAGATCACACGCACGATCAGCTACTGTGTTTCTGCTAAGGCTCACATTTAAAAATGCCTGCCTTTTATCTGGGCACACGACGTCGCAAACTTTGATCATGCACTTTTTGACAAACTCTCCCTCATCAAAGGGCCGGGCTGATTCTGCAATCTCTGCTGCCACAATAAAACTGGCCTTTACAGCTGCCTCACTTTTTTATATGGCTTTTGTGAACATAGTCTGTCGTGAAACCAAACTTCTTTTCATCTCCTCTACTTTCTGGCGCTTTTGCGCTATGTCGAGGTCCTTGTACTTGTCATGCTGTTTCTTTTGATAGTGTCTTCTTATGTTATATTCTTTGGTTACAGCTATGTTGGCTCCGCACACAAGACAAACAGGTCTGCCCTTTACATTTGTGAACAGATATTCTGCTTCCCACTTTTCTAGAAAGCTTCTGTTTTCCACCTTTCGTTTGGCCTTTTTTGTGAGGTGTGGCCCAATGTGACTGGTAGCATGAGGTCGCTAATGAATGTCAACAGAGGAGTGGGCACTTGTAGGTCCTGATTGATGTGCCAACGCACCAGCAGAGCATTCTGGGATTTGTAGTATCAGCTGTGCATGTGCTGTCTACTGGAGGGCCAGCTCTAGTAGACATTTGGTATTTTTTCACGGGCCAAATATAATTACTCTGCGGGCCAGATTTGTCCCGCAGGCCTGAGTTTGACATCTATGCACTATTTATTTATCTTCTTCTTTTTGTCAGTATGTGTATATCTTTTGGTGGCACAGGTATTTTATTATTGTCTCTGTCATGAGGAGATGTGCAGTTAAGAATTCCATTGTATCATACACACATGACAATAAAGCTGAACTTGAACTGGACTTCATCGGCCTGATGTGATCAAGACTGTGCCCCGTGAACAGACTGGCACATCACCCAGGCCTGGTTCCCACTTTGCACCCAGTGCTGTTGGTTTACACCCAAGACTTAACAATACCTAAACTGGATGATGCATGGTTACAGATTGGATGGCCGGAGTTTTGAGTTTATATATTTATGGATGGGCGGCATGGTGGCGCAGTGGTAGCGCTGCTGCCTCGCAGTTAGGAGACCCGGGTTTGCTTCCCGGGTCCTCCCTGTGTAGAGTTTGCATGTTCTCCCCGTGTCTGTGTGTGTTTCCTCCGGGTGCTCCGGTTTCATCCCACAGTCCAAAGACATGCAGCTTAGATGCATTGGCAATTCTAAATTGTCCCTAGTGTGTGTGCCCTGCGGTGGGCTGGCACCCTGCCCAGGGTTTGTTCCTGCCTGTGTTGGCTGGGATTGGCTCCAGCAGACCCCCATGACCCTGTAGTTAGGATATAGCGGGTTGGATAATGAATGGATATTTATGGATTATTTATTCTATTTGGGGTTATGAAGGATTAGTGTAAATAATTATTTTGGGGCTATAGGAATTTTAAAACGTTCTCTAATCAAATAATCCAATGACACAATTATTAACACACTTCTTGACATAAATACTTTAGCTTTTTATCGGTGAACTATTGAGAAGATGGCAAATTTGCAGCTTTCCTTTTACTTTTTTGTGGATTATACTTATCTGAACAGCGGTGGTCGAATTTCAGTAGACAAATCAAGAGGACGATCACCTACAGAGCCTATGGTTTTTATTAAATATATAAAAGTGATCAAATAAAGTTTTGATGGACTGAAATGAATTTTAAACAACCGAGTCTGTCGTCATTTGCTGATGGAAAGTATATTTAAATACATATCCAGCCACAGATGATTTGATTTCAGTCATAAACTATGAGGAAACTGCTCAGTGTTAACTACAAGTAAATGCTTACAAATACACGGGGCCATCAAAGCACCTCAGTAAGGCGTCTGTAATATGAAAAATATAAGTTAGGCCCTTTTATATGCATAAAGATGATTATTTAATTTCAATAACAATTCATATAAAAAATCTCAATTCAACTATCATATATCTGGGCTAAACAAAGGTGAATATAAACCAGAACTTTTTCTTCCAAGCATCCGTAAATCGCTGGTATAAAGAGGGCGCGTGTATGAAAGCGAGAGCGACAGTCCCTGAGCAAAACGAGGGTTTGAAGAAAGCCAAAGTGGAAATCCGAATCCATTGTCATTTCAAAGCGCCTCTCAGACGTGTGTGAAAGGATTCCTTTCGTTTTGTCAGCGCAGACCTCCTCCCCCAGCCACTCTGCCTGCATCATTCAATGAGCCAGCGAGCTGGAAAACTCCACCTCCAAAGGAACGAAATGAACAAAAGCCAACGCGGAATATAAAACGAATCCTTTGACACATACTATAAACAACGAAAGGTGACATCCAACAACCACCGAATCTCAGCTTCTATAAATAACACCCTCCTCGAAGAAACAGCAATCGTTTGAAGTGATCTGCGTATTTTTGCAGAGAAACGCGAGGAGAGCCCAGCGAGCGCATCCCGAGTGAACGGACCGCTAGAATGCCGCTCGCTTCCGTTCGCAGTCGCTAACACGGAGTGACAACGAGTCCCTCTCGTCTTGTGACATAATTTGTCGATCAAGAGCCGTCGTCGGACGTGGATTCAATGAGTAATGAACCCTGCAGGATTTCCGTCTCACTCCTGTCGCTACGATCCGAGTGAAGGTACCCCGTAAGACGGTCGCCGTTCTCCATGTAAATGTAGCTGCTCATAAACATATCTGCGGACGAGCAGGGTTAAAAGCGGCGGGGAGGAGGAGTGGTTTATGGCAAATAAGACAGCGTTTTATGGTGTTGGGGAAAGAGTCTCATCTTCAAATGTAAAGCAAGTTCGGCACAAGCAGAGCTCAGTGCTGCGCAATGTCATCTGCGCTTGTACACAGTGCACGGAGCCGAACGGAGGATGTAAGAAGAAAAAGAAAAATCGCGATGTGCATGATGTCCGCCTGCTGAAGTGACAAAAAACATTCCATAAATGAATTACCCGTTCGGCCAGTTAAATAGAAAGGTCGATAACTCGAGTCGATTGCCACAATGCCGCGTAAGTTACAATCCGGCAGCTACAGATGTTTTAATGATCATTGCGTGCACAGCATCCAACTTTACTGTAAGTAGCGCCGAGCCGCCTGCATGATAATGGCTATTGTTTTCCTTTTGTTTTCCCTTCCAGATGGCCTTTTCCTATGCAGATTCTTTTTGTCAATTCGTTATTCAACCTGTCCTTAATTAATTATAGATGATTCATGTCCTTGGCCTGGTGGGGCTGCCATTTAAGCGCTCGAAATGGTCAGGCGGTGAGCCGCTGCATGGGACCGCAGGTTTTGCGGGTTAGAGCCTGTGGTAAAAGCTTATTAAACGCAGATCGCTTCGCTTCACCTCCTCCTTCTTCTTCTTCTCCTCCTCCTCCTCCGCAAGCAACAGCAGCAACGCGGCGTCGGCGGTAGAAGTTGTTTGAGGAGGTGGGCTCTTTCCAATTGAAGCGCCGTCGGATCATGGCTAGGCTGCGCAAGAAAGCGTGTGTAGCTCTCTTTCTCTTCACGCTGTTCATTTTCGGGACGATGATGGGTTTGAGGACACTGAAACCGAGCGACGGATTTTCCGATTTAGCCCCGGGACTGGAGCTCATGCCCCTAGCAGCCGACCGGATGGATCGGCGCTCGGTGTCCAGCGACGTGCTCGCCTCCTCTGCCCACGGTAACGCCGTCGCTAACACCAAAATCGTCTACGCCAACTCCGATTCGGATGGCAGCATCTACTACGATATCCACATTTTTTACTATGTCTGGTACGGGAATCCTAGAGTGGACGGTAAATATGTACACTGGGACCACGTGCTCGTGCCGCACTGGGACCCCAAAATTGCCGCGAGTTACCCTAAAGGCAGACACATCCCACCGGAGGACATCGGTTCCAGTTTTTATCCCGAACTGGGGCCCTACAGCTCGAGGGATCCAGCTGTATTGGAATCTCACATGGAGCAACTTCGAGCGGCGGCTGCAGGTACAGTATGAAGTCTCGACAATCTGTCTGTTGATGATCAATGGGGATTACAGAGCACCATGACCTGTGGATATTACGAGACCACTAAAAATACTGGGCGTGCGGAACTCGGGCATTGCTGTAGCAGTCTAAAAAGTTCCGAAAGAGAAACGCAAAGCTGAGATATAGAAAAGTACGCCAGCTGTTAATAAGAATGCAGTGTTTCCAGTATGAATGTTAGTCGAATAACACAAAAACGTTAACACAATAATGAATAATAATCATAATAGCCGCTTGAGTAAATAAAGTTTTCTAAGTAAACTGAAGAAACACTAGGTCAAAAAGTAAGAAATACTTTGAAGAATGAATAATCCGCGAGGCATGATTTTAAACGTTTTTGGCGCAAACCACTCCAATAATGCCCACATCTCCAGTCAGCTCAAATTTACCGTGAACGGCATTTTAAGTTGAACTCAAGCGCTAAGCCGCTGCCGTGCTGGTGCGGTGCAGTGGGAGGTCAGCCCGATGCCCTGGCGGGCCGTGTCGTGCCGGTCCGCGGCCTCCATGCCTTTCAGCACTTTGTGCCCTGGATAGTTCCACGCGTAGTTCAGCTGCCCGCCGCTTAACTGCAGCACCAGTGCAGAATCTCAAAAGGAGGTGAAACAGCAGAGGGCTGGGCGAAGAGCGAGCGGGATGACAAACCGTTACACTGAGTTTCTAGTACTCCTAACTCCAACTCAAAGATTGCAAAGTGCAGCATAAATGACAAGGAAATTGCGCCATTATCGAATAGTAATCGTATCACTGCAGAAGATATCGTAGAAAATGGCACTTTTAATACTGTTATGCGCTAAACATCTTTCTTCAGTAACCTTGTTCTAAAACACTTGTTTCCCAGACAGTCTCCTAGACTGGTGTTTACTTGATTATGTTGACCTCTTTTCTATAAAAGAGTCAGCTAAGCAAATAAATGCAAATGTTAACCCACCTCCTTTAATAAATACACACTTTTATCAAATAAGAGATTCACTTTTTCCAGCTTTTCAGAGAACAGCACACTGAGCCTCACAACTCATGGCTCCTTGTTTTAATTCTGGACTAGTCGATGGCTTTTTGAAATATACACCTTCCACTCGTGTCTGTGTGAGTTGTTTCTGTCAGCTCTGGTTTCCTCTTACATTCAACACCTTCACAGGTTATGTTAATTGGTAATTGTCAATGGGCTCAGTATGAGTTAATGTGGGCACATAGGTAGACTGGCATCCTGTCCAGGATTGGTTCCTACCTTGTGCCCAATACTGCTGGCAGGACTGTTAAAATAATGGTTCTTTAATGGCATTTTATGGAGTTTGTGTGGCTCCTTGTAAAAACATTACTTGACAAAGAACCATTTCATGCTAGGAAGGGTTCATTGCATATGAAATTGGACAAAGTTATTGGACGTTTGGACGAGGCAAAAATTTTAATGTATAGTAAGATACCTAGTGGGACATGAACATATCAAGAAAACTCAGACTTTGCCTGTGCAGCAAGAATCCTTTTAAAATCAGGAAACCCAGTGGTATTTCATAAATTTCTTATAATCCATTCATGACTATTTATGCAGCCTGTTGTGAGCCTAAATAAATAAAAGCTCTTTCTGGAACTTTCTTGTGGATGGTTCTTTTGGGAACTAAAAAGAGTTCCCGATAGCATCACTCTGAAGAACTACTTACAGCAGCTTTATTTTTAAGAGTATAGGGAAGTAACAAAAACTAATATTTCGGTGCCAAGTTGATACTAAAATTCCAAAAATGTAAAGGCAGTAGCTTTTTTTTTTTTTTTAAGATTCAGTAGCACAGAGTGAAAGTCGATATTACACTAAAGTGCACAAATCACTATAAATGACACAATACCCTGTGAGAAAAATGTGAGTAAAAACTACATATAGAAATGGCTGGTTTGTGAAGTTTAATGCATATTAAAATTAAGCCCCTGTGAATGGATAGATAGATAGATAGATAGATAGATAGATAGATAGATAGATAGATAGATAGATAGATAGATAGATAGATAGATAGATAGATAGATGGATATGAAGGGCACTATATACTGTAATAGATAGATAGATAGATAGATAGATAGATAGATAGATAGATAGATAGATAGATAGATAGATAGATATGAAGGGCACTATATACTTTAATAGATAGATAGATAGATAGATAGATAGATAGATAGATCCCCAAGGGGAAATTTGGCTTTTTACAGAAGCTCTTTAAATAGGTAAATACATATATAGGTGGATAAATAGATAAATACACAGACACATTTTTGTCTGAACACGCACTGTAATTTCTATAAAGCAAGAAAAATTCAAAAGAAAGAAAAAGTTCTGACTTGGCTGTCATGGTCGCAGTGAGACATTATGCAGACTGACATTATGACATTTTGCAGAATGCCAGTATTAGTTGACCTAAACAATAATGGGGTAACTACATGATTGATATACCAGTATTTTAAAGCTGCTGTTAATGTTAGTATTTATAGAGTATATTTTATATTCTGTAAAAGGCTCAATATTGTTCACCTAAATAATGGAGGTACCTTCAATAAAAGGTTACTGAAAGGGATTTTGCTTTTTGATGTGGTGTTGAACAATTTCACTGGCTATGGTACTGAATATAAAAATCCTGGCATCAATACATCCCTACAATTGGGCAAGGCTGCAGCTCCACCACTTTGTAATGAAGTGGGCACATTCAGAAAGCTGGTCTGTGCTTTTACGTCAGTTGAACCAGCGAGTTAAAGCTGGGAATGCAGAGTGAGGAAATCAAAATGGGCAGCAGATAAAGATGGTTGAGATTTTGGGAGTTCTTGTAACACACAAAGTTGTTATGCATGAGGTTAGGAGAGATAGCCATTGGGGAATATGGAGGTACAAAATGATAAAGAATCAAAGACAGTGTTAAAGCATCAAAAGGATGTCTCTGTATGGTTTGGCATTTCATGGTGCAGTTTTTGTGTTGTTTTTCTAAAATTTTAAGAATATTAAGTCCCAATGAAAATTTCAACATAGAAATTTGATATACAGAATCTATGCATTTCTTCAATGTTATATCTTGGCATCCTCTGTTATTGTAAAAACAAGGTAAAGATGAATCCATGTTGTAAATGAATATTCATCATTTTGATTGTCACACATTTTACACTCCAACTGAAGAATAACATCACCAGATGGACTGAGACGTAGAGCATTGAAACGTTGCAACATATGTGAATACATTTGCCATGTGACTGCAGGGTGTACATTAAGGATTGAGTAGTCCGTACTAAACCACAATGTTTTTTATTCTGCGACCCAAAGTCTCACATCTTCTGAAGCAAAGCTGATTAGGACGTGCGCTCTGCAAGTGGAGTAGTAAAGAGCTGAACTGTTACAAAATGAAAGTGCCACAATCCAAATAAAAGAGATCTTATCGGTGTTGAAAAATAAAAGAGTACGCACGTGGACGGTCTAATCTTCTAATTATAACTTAAAGATAATTTAGTGTCTTATTTCTACTAACATGCAAGATGTGTGTTGTGGAGGAAACTCGTATCATTTATATGAACAGTTGTGAGTCAAGCCAGTAAAGACAGCAGCAGATAAAGTAACACATGCACTTCAAAGTCATCTATGCCTTTATGCTTTACAAAAATGTTTATATTTCTCATTGACAATATTTATATTTTTGATATCACATTAATATACACAATGTCGACTGTATTAAACAAGGCAAATATGTTGCTTTTTGTAATAGATCACTCATTCATTTTGTAACACATTTTATTAGAAGCTTGTGGGTCGTTAATTACACTCTAGGCCTAAGGTTCCCAACGGGGGTGGCACTGCCCATCGGTGGGCACTGAAGAAATCTAAGGGGGCATTTCTGGTCCAGCCGCCACCCCCTTGGGCAATACTCGAAAGAACGCACTGAAAAGTTTGATTAATACTAAAAATCATCAAACGCATGTTTCAACCAATTATTCTAAATGTCTATTAAGAAAGACCCATCCATATTAACATTGGTACATTGTATTGTAAAATCTGTCCTTGTCTTTCAATATATAGTATAATATACAGTAGTTCACCCAGGTGGGGAGCCATCGAATCACTCTTTGAAAAAGTGGGCTCTGACCAAATAAAGGTGGGGAACCTATGCTCTAGGCAGTCGGAATCAAACAATGGGTGGAAGTGCAGTTCATCCCAGGAGTCATTCACTTGCACACAAATGCCCTCCACTTTCACCCTGCCAGTATAGTGCTCCCACCACACTGCTGATTGTCTCCTTATCCTCTTGTCAGGTGTCTTGGTTTTATCCTGGTATCCCCCAGGTGTAGCAGACGACAATGGAGAGCCAACGGAGGACTTGGTCCCGGCCATACTGGATTCTGCTAACCGCCGCAACATCAAGGTAAATGAAAAGGTCTATTCAGTAGAGTGTATAGATATCTGTTTAGATTTATATGTCTTAATATTTGATATTTATCTTCTTTTACCTGAAAAATTATCACATATTTGAATTGTGCATCTTAATTGTTTCAGAGGTTGTTTTGTTGCCTGCACTTAAATGCTATAACAAGAACTCTCTAGAGTATTTGATGATTTTATCTTAACATTAAGTGTATTGTTCTATGCAGTGGAAACATATACATTTTTTTTTTACTTTGTACAATGTGAAGCGATGGTGTAGGAATTTCCGATTGATTAATAATCAATAATGTGGTAACCCACATAATAATGGGGTATTTGAAAAATACATTTTAACTTTTGTTAATTATCAGTTGTGCCTTTGGCAATACTGGTAATTAATCCAATAATTTGGTAAGGCTCCTACTTTATTTACCTTACCTTTCTCTGTTGTAGGAGGCAGGCCTCCATCCTTTACACTTATATCAAGGTAGCTGAGACACACTCATTTTAAGAAACAGAATAATACAATTTATTGATAAACACAAGGATGATAACTGCACATATATATTGACACAGACAGACTTGACAGACACACATAACTTACAGGCTGGCTGTTTACTGGTATTTCAAGTTCTACTTCATCCTGGGACAGATAAATAGTTTTACGATACCATGTGTTTATGGATCCTGTCCGATGTTATGTGAAGTTGTTGTTTTATTGTTGCTCCGGGTTCCGGGTGCACTCTTTGCCTTTGTTGCATGATCCTTGTCAGTGCTGTGCTGCTGCCTCCTCAGCTTGCCTTCTGCTGTGTTTTGCCACTTCGTAGAGAAATGTCATTACTTGTTCTGGCCCAAGAGTTGAGATGCTGAAGTTCCCTTCTTGAAGTGATTGCAGCTTCTCAGTCTCGTCAGACTACTGGCACACATCTTTGGCTTGACAGACTTGGTCTTAGCTTCTGGTCCACAAAGATAAGAGTTTGTCAAATTCGTCTCTCCGAGCAAAAGCGGCTCATGGCTTTTCAGCTCATAGATCAGCAAACAGGTGTTTTCAGTGATTTTGGAGAGTTCCCTCTCCTTCAGTGAATCCCAGAGAGGGTGACCTGAGAGAACTCAGTGAGTTTCCATTCTCTCCTCTTTGCTTCTTCCACTTACTTTGAGAGATGGAGCGCATGTGGTTTTAATAGATGGTTGAACCTTTTCATGACTGTATTAAAGTTGTAGGAGTGCTACATGAATGGAGACGTTTTAATGTGTTTTGTGCTGAGTCGCGTCTTTCGTTATCATTGTCCTGTTTATGTAGTCTATGGTGCGTCTGTCTCCTGAAAACAAAGGGGAACGGAGAACGCTGCAGGACCGTGACCCCTCAAGGTAATTCTCCTGTCCACCCATCAAATCCATCGGGGCTATTTCCTATATAAATGAGAGGAGGGAAATAGTAAAGGAAGGAGGTGAGAAGGAGAAGGAAACAAATCAGAACATAACCCCTAAACTCATCACAAGAGACAGAGAAACGCCGATCAGGGTCGTCACATACCTGTCCACAGCTTGCTGCTCTCAGTGCCGGACCTGTAATGATCTCGCCTTTCTCACAAAACCCCAGGGTTCAGTAATATCAGGACTTGCCGAGGACCATATGGTGAGACCGTTTCTTTTTTATTTCGGGAAAGGAGCGAGCGAACTGTCAAGTGCTTCCATATTGCAGTTACCGCTGGAGTTTTTCTAACTGGTTCAAGGTCATTTCCATTAATCATTCTCTGGAAAATTCCCTGGACTTTGTATGTGATATGTGTTTCTTGGGTGTCATATCTGTTTTATGTTCAGTGTAGGGTCAAGGGAGGGTTTGCATTGTATTTTTAGTGCTGCACCGTTTACTGTAATATTTCGACGTTCACTTGTGGGGTTGTGGGTGTTAGGGGAGGAGAGAGGTGAGATATTTATAATGTTTGGCATTTTGTTTCACTTCTTTTTCATTAATATAGATATATATTCACTTTATTAGCTTACTTACTGTTTGCCTTTTTTGCCTATTTGATCGCCGATTGGTGAAGTATTTGGAGGAAGTACGGTTTGTCTAAGTCTAACGCCCCTCAGATTGCCGGGCCACAGGTCTTGGCAGTGTAGTTTCCGGTCCGGACATTTACAAAGTTGCTTCCAGCTACAAAATCAGTATCTTTTAACAGGTGGGTTATTCTGTCCATCTTAGTTGTCATTCCTTGAATAGGTTTTTGTCCTTTCTTGAGTCCATTTTGGGCATTCTGGCTCAAGAGGTCTGCAGAGGGGCCTCTGGAGAGATGTCAGGTCACCTCTGATTTACACCTTTATTATCAGATGACGTCCAAGCAGATCCTGGTACAGGATAGAGATCAGTCATTTAGTTTGGAATGTAAGTTGAGGTTTGGGGTAGCTGGATGGCTGCATCCCTGTCAAATCTGCTTTCTTAGCAGGTCTGGTGTGCCACAAAAGCCTAGCAGAGTTGACAATTCCCATTTTGTGCTACAATGGACAGAGTCAATTGGTATCTTTCAAAAATAATGGTGTCACAAAGGGTATACATCAGAGCTCATTTTTAAACTCAAGTGAAGGTGATCATGGTGAGGGATAGTACTGCATTGTGTACAAATCTGAGGGGATTCACACATGCTATACCATTGTCCCACCAGCCAAAGGCATTAGGTCAAATGGTGTGCTGCTTCCAGGTTAATCATCTTGAAAATCTCAAACCTTTGTGAACCAGGCATATATATAGAAGTGAATGGAAGATCTGACACACCTCACCAGGTCCACGTGTTCTTAGTTATTCTGCTTTCAATTTCACTTTTCCAGTTCTTCGTCAATGCACACTATAGATTTGGCTTCCTCATATAAGTTAAAATGCCCAACAGCATGCTAATTAAAGAAGCTGCCTAAAATATGCTTTACAGATTATCGGTAATAATGAATGAGGATATAGTGACTTATGTTGTATCTGTGGAAAATGACTGATGTAATTACATACAAGTCATAGCATCTTAAATCACAAACATCTTTTTTTTTTTTTTTCAAAAGCAGCACGACTAATTTCAATATATCTGACAAATCTCCACAAGGAGCGTGATTTCAGCGGCTTCTCCAAAGGCCGGTCACGAGGAATGACATTGGCTGAGTTGCAGCAGAGCTCATCTGTGAGGAAATTTGCTGCAGTAAAGATTCTGAGGAATAAACAAACAATAAAAAATGCAAAAAAAAAAAAAAACAAATAGTATAAGCTTGTTTTTCAGGGCCCTAAAGCCATCCTAGTCTTTTAAATCTGGAGTCAA
The DNA here is from genome assembly GCF_016835505.1 of Polypterus senegalus. Taxonomy (NCBI): domain Eukaryota; kingdom Metazoa; phylum Chordata; class Cladistia; order Polypteriformes; family Polypteridae; genus Polypterus; species Polypterus senegalus. Next base: position 42,172,095 of record NC_053170.1, on the reverse strand, counting down.
AGTAAAGCCAACAAAACATCTGAATGGCAACAAGCCGTCTATGTAAAAAAGACAAATGCTTTCTATTTATTAAAACACATCATGTTAGAATTCAAATAAGTAAAGCAAGTGTTTAAAGTTTGGAGCTTTGGTATATGAAATCAAGACTGGACGCCAGTTCATCATATTGCTGTCGTATTACATAGGGTGACAGGCATGCAATGTGGAAGTTTTCTGTTTTTATAATTGATAGTTTTTCCTATCTACAACAGCTCTAGTTTAATTAGTAAATACACCCAGGCCTTTGGTGCTACAGCCTTCAAAACGTTCTTTAATCTGTGCCAGTTTGGATCTTTTAAAGTAATTAACAGAATGGTAGTCTGTGAATCACTGAGCCTTCATCAATCACCGCATGATGCCATTGTGATCAGTGAGTCATGGCTGCCTAATGCATGTTATGGAGATTTGTGCTTTGTATTGGTTTGACCAGACCTGCTTTGTCCTGCCACAAGGCAGAAGGTGCACATTTGTGTGTGGACATTTTGTGTCCGTTTAACAGCCGTGCATTATATATATTTCATGCTTGGTTGATACCCTACAGTCGTGCTTATATGTTGTTATTCATGGTGACCCCAAGTGACTGTTTACTGTAGGGGGTCAGGCAGCCCTACTCACCAATCTGGTGCTGGGTTTGTGGTGTCCTGACCTTACATGGCATGGTGACTGGCCCATACCTGGCAAATCTCTAGACCTGCAATAATAAACTGAGACTTGTACGATGTGTGTACCACATGTTTTGAACAAGCATGCACAAACATCAGAAAGCCTGTAAAATGGTCAATGAACGAGTGCCAACTTTTGCTACCCCCATGGCTGTTGGCAGGTAGCATAAAAGCTTTATTGGCCATGAATGTGCACAGTGTGACACTTGTCAAGCTCTGTGATGCTAGTCTGATTGAGGCAGTGACTCTTGTCTGGCTTCCCTAAAGTCAGTTGAGCTAAGCAAACTCTTGCAAGCTTTTCCATAGGGATGGAGCTTCAGCTTCAGCACTGAAATGAGTTTTCCTGCCTTGGGAACACTCAGCAGTACATTATATGCATGCAGTGATCAGCGTTTTGTGAGCTGGTGGCTCCTAACAGCGTCCACTCAAATATGTAGGAGCCCTTAAAGGTTCACATACTGGGCGTGCAACTGACACCCAGCGTCAATCTGCTTCTCTTCATAGGACAAGAATGACAGGCATTCACTTCACTTTAAACACACACATAATGCATAAAAAAATCTTTTATAGAAAAGTTATCCTTGCCTTATTTTCTGTTATTAAACAGTGTCTCTTTATTTTATGATTGACAGTTATTATAAGATCAAAGGGGATTAGTTGTGAAACATTTTCAAAATTAGCATTTGTTAGAATTCTAAACTAAATCTTGTATTCTGATGTGCACTGGATAAGAGAAAGGGTTTAACAGTCTTTACTAAAATGAGTACAAAATACTATTTCATTATTTTATTTAAGAATATCTTGTTGTGATTGTGTGCAATGGAATGGCATCCCATCCAGGGTTGTTTGTTCGTAATGTTGCTAAGCTCAGGCCCTGCTGACTCTAAACTGAATTAAGCAGTTTTAAGATTATTTTGTTTATGGAGTCACATAATGTAACATAGGCGCTGGAATCTCTTGGCTGTTTTTGTGTTTTTTTAGATGCGTTCACATGTAATACAAAAGCACCTACTGAGATACCATGTCTGTCTGTCTGTCAGTCTGTCTGTATTTATGAGACAGCCCGGCAACTAGTGGATGACGTGGAAATTTGGCACGCTTATTCTTCATGGAAATTTGTTTGGACAGCTCAGCATCTCAAATGCTGCACACTATACGAATTTGAAACATGTTCAAAATCTTCCTTAGAAAAACCTTGGGGAATTTGGAAAGTCGTCTAAGCAGAGAAACATTCTGTGTGACCCAGTGTTTTTCTTATTAACAAAAAAATAAATAAAGTAAAAAATATAATGCTTCCATTTACTAAAAACTAAAAAAAGCCTCAATACTTCAATCAAGTATGAAACGCAAGTGAAAATGTATTCATTTTGATTCTCGTAACCTGTTACTACCACAGGTACATTAATTAAAAACATGTAGGTGTAATTTTAACCTAGAAGAGAACACTGTATCTCTTGCTGCAACTGTCAGAATCTCAATATCATTGGACGTATCTTCCCCCTCTGAACACTGATGTCTCACCACTTTCCAGTGACTTATTCTGTGAGATTCACTGGCCGTAACTCACTGCCAGTCGCTGATGCTCTGCTAGATGTGAGCGAGTGGCAACTTCAAGCAGAAGGTGCTAAAAATATGTGACCTGTTGCTTTGGCGGATTTGTCAAGCTTATATGGCTAACCCTGGCTTCAAATTCAGTCAGTATTTAGATTGGAAAAAAAACCAAAGGATGTAGGAAATTCAGTGACCAACATCAATGATCTGCACTTCCACTATATAAAAACATGCATTTGGTCACTAGCTTTACTATTTGCAAATAAATAAATAAAGTTTAAGTTTTGAAGATTCATTTTGATTTCCTAAATTGATGCGAGAGAGTATCTGTTTAACAGCCGTGCATTATATATATTTAATGCTTAGTTGATACTTTCTGGAAAACCTACAGTCGCGCTTATATGTTGTTATTCATGGTGACCCCAAGAATCATAACGATTGTTTACTGTAGGTGGCCAATCTGGTGCTGGTTTTGTGATTATATTAGATAGGAATATCTAGCTATCAAATCAGAGTAACACAAATCCCCAAATTTCTTAGTGTGTGGATCAGAGTGCAAGAGCAAACTATGGCTGATTATTTACGTTACTCAGAAAAAAAAAAGATTTACGTTTCTTTGCCACTTTGCTAGTGGCATCATTGACAGATGACGGTGTCAACTGAGGTGGCGTTAGACATACACATTTGGTTTCATCAGGTTATTTAATACTGATGTTTCAAGGGGGGCAGAATGGTGGCGCATAGCCCAGTGTTCCCGTCACACAGCACCATCAGCTCAGGTTTGATTGCTAGCCTGGCCAGGGTCAGTTTGCATGTTCTCACCATGTGTACACAGACTGAGTGTGCGTAGCTACAGAAGATTACTCACTTTACAGCTGGATCTTAGAATTGCGTTATTAAGAACTCTCGATTCCTAAAATATGTTTATTCCTGCGCGTATTGTTGTTGTTAAATTACATCCGCCATGTTTAGGCTCAGCGGGAGCTACCCAAGTTTCACATATTGCTTACGGAGTGAATGATTTAAGATGTTGCATTAACAGATTTTTAGTATTTAATGTTAATATGCTTGCAGAACGACAACAACAAAAACATTTATTTCTAAAGCACATTTTCATACAAGACATGAAACTCGACAAGCTTTAAAAGATGTCTAAGAAAACAATGCAACAAAAAGAAAAATGCAGCATGTATATGGAAAACATTTCATCAACTTTCATAATTGTATTACTATTATTAACACAGTTCAAGTAGCAATTTAAGTAGAATTAAAAAAAAAATAACCAAAGTCAAAATTCTCTGGAAAAAACACACTTTCAAAGTTTGGAAATATCTTTTTATATAATACGCAACCGTGTCTGTGTGTTTGTCTGTCCAGGATTTCAAATCACCTGTAGCTCACAAACCGTTTGACCTATTGACCTGAAATTTGGTACACATATACTACGTGACCTCTACTATCCACTTTCAGAGTGATGATTGACCTCAAAGGTTAATTCTCTTTTCATTTTTATTTTATTTTATTGTAGAATCAACTCTCGGCAGCCAACAGCAGGGCGGCCATGTTGCGCATGCATACGGGCACCGTTCTTCATCCCTACCACCTTCGCTGTCACTTCCACTACCTCTTCATATCTTAAATCATTCTTGATGCAGATTGAAGACTTAAGTGCCAGCTAAGTGAAAAATTAAGGAAAACATACTAAGTAATTGCAACACAAACACTGACTTAATCAGTTTTAACGCGAAAAGATGCTGACGAAAGAAGAGAAGACGCGGGCCTCTAGGGTGGAGAAAAGAAGAGCTGCTCAGGAAACAGCAAGCGCATCAACCTCTGAGCAAATAAATGTGAAACGTATAGAGAAAGAGGAGGAAAACTAGGAATGCTCAAGTCAAGTGTATTCACTGCACGATATCATGCTGTGCACCGTTACTGGACAGCGATAATTCTTTTAACCCATGTTTTCATCTTTAGTATGTGTAACTTTTACAGGGCAGGAAGTAGCTGGTATAGTCATAAATATGAAAAATAAATGTAACATAAAGGAGTTTATGTGTGCAGCGATCCTACTTCTTGCAAGGGAAATCGTGCAAATAAAAATGAAAGTGTTTCTGAAGCTGAGTAGCCATTTGTTTAAACTCACTGCAGGTTAAAATAACAAGCAATATCAGAGCACACTAGTTATTTGATTCTGGCCTTCTTTCATTAAACTGAAAGCCTTGACCTGTTACGTCATGAGACAACTGAGCTTTACCATGGTATGCGATATGAATGATGTACAGTTTTCTACTACAAAGAGAACTGTGCTTTTTCAGCTGTCTGTATGGACAAGTTTGGTGACTAAAACTAAACTAATAAAATGTGAGATAATGTAAAAGTTAATTGCTGAAATCTAAAACTAAATTAAAACCATAAAGCAGAATGAAACGGTAAATTAAAACTAAAAAAGAAATATCCTAAAACTAGAGTAATGTCACATGGTGGGTACGTCAATGTGTTATCAGCTCATGCTCCCAAACTGGAAAAACACTCTGGTGACTTCAACTACAAATTGGTTTTCTTTTTCAATTTTACCTTGAGAGCAGTTACTTTAAGTTGTATCTTTTTTATAATTCTTTCTTTCACTTATTCGACAGTTGTCCCTGATGGCAAATCAGTGAAGCTCCTGCAGTCATGAGCACTACAGCAAGTAGACCTCAATGCAGGACACGGGACGGGGTGGGGTCAGATTGTGGGCGGGGTTAAATGACAGAGGGTTATCTTATAAGAAAGGCACAACATTAGATGCGTATGTGATTATTCAACTGACTAATCATTATATTCTCTATTTGATAAATACGGTAGTAATGATGCTCTTTATTTATTTCTCACTGTTCAAGGTGAGCACCTTCTCCTACTGTGTCAGAATGCAGGGGTGGGTCTCATTATACAATAGCAGTCGGTCTTATGTGGCTGCATAGCATGTGGTGGAAACCTCAGTCGCACCAGCTCACTTCTCCTACTCCTTGAAATCAAAGATAGTAAATGACATGACATTCATGTCTGTAAAAGTAAAACAATGAAGGCAATTAAACTTAAGTGGAAATGTATGAAAGATGGCTCAGTCACACTTTATGCTCCACTGACTAAAAGTGAACTCGGTATTTCCGCTACATTAAAATCAACCTCCCACCTGCTGCATTATCTAAAGATAATAATGATTCAACATTTCTCTGACACTATAATTTATTTGCAAAATGCCACAGTCATTTTTGGTTACAGTCGCCAATTCAAACTCGAGTTAAATCTCCATTAGGTATGTCTTTAAAAATCTTTATGTTTCAGAAATTTAAGCTGCAGTTAGCCACAGACCTCTCCACATCCAACAACTAACAAAAGCAAATAATTCTGTTCATCACTTTAGTTGGAATCTGCCATCTACACTCTAAAATAAAACTGCCGACATGGCTCGTCAGAGCAGTGCCATAGAGAAACCACATTTGGTTCCCATAAGATTCATCCACATGAAGGTCCTAGCAATTACATTTATTTAGATCTGTAACAGGATCCATAAGCAGCCATGAATCGATAATGAAGGATTTGTGAAACACCAAAATACAGTATTCATGATTTTAAAAGGCCTCTTGGTGCACACAACATCACACTCTACCCTAAGTTTGGGTTTTTTTGGTCTGCTAGGTAGCCTACTATACATTAAAGATTTTTGCTTTGTCCACATATAAGGAACCTTTTTAAAGGCCAAACAGTCAAATTCATTGTCAAAATCCTGTCCCTGAATGAAGTGGTTATTTGTCAAGTAATAGTTCTACCAGGAACCATACAATCCAGAACCAGTATTATTAACAGTTTATGAAGGCAATTTCAGCCATGTTATATTCTGAAATAATATTAAAAGCAAGTAAAGCAGTATTTTATGTACACATGCAATTATATCCCATTCTGTTATTACAGTTGAAGTGTGATTCACTGTAAAAAAATATGGAACTAACAACATTTTCATGACAAACTGATGAAATGACTAGAACATTTAAGAATGCTCCAACCAGCTAACTAAGCCTCCAGTCACTCCTGAATGTTATGCCATGCATACATTTTCTTTCTTGTTTTAGTTTTCATGAAGTATTTCAATTATAATTGTTTTAATATTAAAAAACACAGATATTTCCATAAAATACATGTAGGTGGCCTACTATTTTTGTAATTCCCACTATAATGTATGCATTGATTTGAAATGTTTGCAGTTCTTTAAAGTCTTGGAAGATGCACCAGTTCATTCATTCTTTTTCTGCACCTGCTAATTCTAATAAAGTTGTCAGGAAGCTGGACAGCCTATCCCAAAGCCATGAAGAATAAGTCAGCAACCTTACTGGACCCATTTACTGCTGTCTGCTGCAGGTGTGCAGGATGTGAGAGGGAGCCATTGTTATTGACATCAGGGTGGACACGCAAAATCTGACCAAGGCCAGAATTTGGACCTAACAGTCTGTAAGGCAGCAGCATAACACATTGGGCTGCCATGCTACCTTAAATAAACAGCAAAACTGCGGATTACATGACAGACACCTACTTGCAAAGTCAACAGTTAGTTGTAGGAATTCAGCATGTAATGGAGAAAATGAAATGTGACTTACTTATTTAATGTGATGTAAATATGCTTTAAAAAAGTCAAGCCAGTTCCCTTCTTTTCTCTAGTCCTATGTAATCAAAGTGTAGCACAGTCGGGCCAGTCATAAAGTAGAAACCAATTGTGGATAATGTGCCAGTCCATTGCCACTCAGACATGCACCCTCACTCTGGGCCATTGCAAAGTCACCTTTTAATCTAGCAGGCAATGTGAATGTAAAAAATATACATGTGTATGTATATATATATATATGTATATTAGACCGCTCTGCTCTTGTTGAACCACAGCCACTAGGTGGCGTATACATGCACTTTTAAATTTTAAATTTTTCATTCAACCCAAGCACACAAACTTAGCTTTGTGGTACATGCACATTGTATGTTCACCTAACGAGCTACCATAAGTTTGGCTGAGACAGGTTCTAGCCTGTCCCATTCAATCTGTGCCACAGCTGCACTTGACTACATGTCCATCTCAGATGAGATACGACCTGTGCCGGCTGCAGAGGAAGGTCCATGTCCTCTGCCCTTGGTAATTCTTAAGAGCTAGCTGACACCTCTACAAGTTCACCAATATAGTAAAACTGCTAGGGAGTCTTCAGGCTGTTTTTCGACCTGAATATCACACACAGCTAGTATATACAGTATATAAATACATAGGACAGTTGTGTTGTCTCCTTGAGGAGTGTCTGATGGGAATTGGAGATAACTCCATTCAGCCATTATCAAACCTGATATATCTAATTCCGAGGAGCATCTCCCTTCATCATTGGGTACAAGGCAAGAACTAGCAAGTCTCTCACAACGGGCCAATTTAAAGACAGAGTTTAAATTTAGAGGATAAGTTTGGTATTTTTCAAGTCAAAATTATTTCTTCACAAACATGCTATGTATGTATTTGTTAGTTGATATTATTCGTCGAACGTTTTCTAAAAATGTAGAAAAATATCTTGCCTGATTTGGCTCTTTACAATGGAGGCTATAGGGCATGGAGGAAAAGCTTCAAATCTTACCAAATATGTCATTTTTTTAAGCTAAGAAAGTTATCAAATATTGATCCGCACCTTCCATGTTTCAAATACATGTTTGTGGAAACAAAATATACCTGGAAATATTAATTTCATCACATATTTCTGGTGCTATTTTTGTCGAGGTAAGGATATGTTTTCTATTTGCTTGTGCGACTTCTCACATAGATATGGAAGTAAACTAAAACTAAACTAACCATGTGGAATGAAAAGTTTACTGTCATTTGGTCTTTTTGAGAAGAAACCACGCGCGGGGGTGAAAGGTAGTTGCACAGGAGGACTAAGAACTGAGCTATTGCACACAGCTGGTCTTCTTTTGAAATAGCCACATCTCATAATATTGGTGTTTTTTGTTAAAAAATGACGTGTAAACAATTTATATGCAGCGTGTGTAATCGCAACACACGGATCAATACTCTAAAACTGTCTTAGCTTGAAAAACGAACGTATTTACGGCAAGTTTTTAACCAACCTTTTCTTACATGTAACCATAGACTACAATATAAAGCACTAGAGCATAGTACTTATTTTGTTCATTTATAGCAGGCATTTCACTTTTGAACAAAATATCTTGTGTCAAATGTATATATACAGTAGCATGTTTGTGAATTAATGACTTTGATTTGAAAAATACTGAACTTATCATTTAAATTTAATTTCTGATTCTATGTTGGTCCATTGTGAGTGTTGTACGCATTCTTGCTTTGTTTTAACGACTGTAATTCTCCCAATCATAAATCTAAAATAGCGGTATGTACTGTGAGGTGAGCCCAAAATAATCCTCATTTTCTATCTTATCTGTTCATTTTCTAACCTCTTTGTCTTATGTGTTAAGAGTTAAGGTGTTAACATGCTGGCCAGGCTTCTCAGCTTTGCCCCCAAATCTACACCAGGTCTTCCCCAAGTCGATTGTGCCTCAATAGATGGGAGCATACGCTAAACAGGCTCAGCTTTATCAGGAGGAGTTATGGCTGCTATTTAAACAGTGAGAACTGCACTTTGGTCAGTTCTGCCAGCAATCAGACTCTTTTGAGCTCGACCCAAAACTCCTAACAAGAGGTAAAGATTAACCAATAAATTAAATCTCTCATTGATTAATTCATTATATATTCAAATGGACAGCTTTATTTCTTTAGGGATAAGGAATAAGACATAATTCTTCTCTTCTTTATTATTCTGCAAGATGCAGTATGGAGCGGGGCGCTGATTAGCACCGTCTCCCAGTCCTAGTAGCCTGGATTCAGTTCAGCTCGGCCGCTGTGCGAGCAATTTGAACATTTTCCTCATGGATTTTCTCCAGTGTTTCTTTCACCATCTCAAAGATATAAATATTAATGTAATTAGTGACTCTAAACGTGTGAATGAGTGCATTCTGAGATGGTTCTGAGAACCTGCGCTGCACCTGCGCTTTGTAATGGACTGAACAGCTTTAGACAATAGGTGTATCGAGGGAGCCGGATAACCTAAAATGAAGTGGGTGTCATAAAGCAGTGGAATAAACATTGCTTTTGCTATGGGTGATATAAATAATTCAAGAACAGACATGCTCTTTATTCTGTTTGTTTATTCAAAGAATGAGTCCCAAGAATAAAGGCAAGCACACACCTGCCTTGCCAGAGAATTGCAGTTTGCTATTTAGAAGCACATTTATAAACTACGTGCAGGGTGGCTGGTAATGACCAAAAGTTAACATGTAGTGGTTAGTGCTGCTGCGTCACAGCTCAAGTACAGTGGGTACAAACCTCACCAGTCCTATCCATCTGAATTCTCCACATGTTCTCCAATATCCACCTGATTCCTCCAAAATGACATCAAGTTGAGGTTCGAAGGTCCCTAAAGCCCTACTGTCTGCCACACTACTTGGTAACGTATTCCATGTGTCTGTGGTTTTCTGTGTGAAAAAACATCTTCTAATGTTTCTGATTTACCCCCTAACAAGTTCTCAGTTGTGTCCCCATGTTCTTGTTGAACTCATTTTAAAGTAACAGTCTTGAATCCACACTCTTAAAAATAAAAGGTGCCAGAGTGTTTCTTCAGAACGATGCCATAGGGGAACAGTTTTGGTTTCTAAAAGACCCATCCACATGAAGGTTCCAGAAAGAACCTTTACTTATTTAGATCTGTAACAGGGTCCCCACAGTAATAAATCATGAATAGGTGGTAACAGATTTGTGAAATACCAATGGGTCATGGTTTTAAAAGGACTCTTGCTGCATACAACCACACAGGCTAAGTCCAGGAGTTCTTAATCTGTTAGTGTCCTGCTAGGTAGCTTACCATACATTCAAGATTTTAGCTTTTCTCTACATATTTTTCAAAGCACAGAAAAACAAGTTCATATGCAAAACACCCTTACCAGAATGAAATGTTGCTTTGTCAAGCAATGGTTCTACAAGGAACCACACAATTGAGTAATGAACCATAAAATGCAACTGAAGAGGTTATTATTTTAAGAGTACACTGTGCTGATTCCTTTCATAATTTTAAATGGTTCCTGCATGTTTATTGATGTGATGGATTGATGATAACTATGAAAATGGTTCCTATCTTGCACCCATTATGGTAACAACAGTACACTGCACATCATAATGCCACCTTGCAGTGAGCATAAAAGTGGAACAACAGTACTTTGTAACATCTCCGTTTATCTTATTTTTCTTTAGTTCTTCCAGTTTCCAAATCTGTTAAGCAGACAGAATTAGGTGCAAAGTAGGAGGCAACATCAGATGGGGTGGCTAGATGGGACACACTCACACACACTCAGTCATGCACACTTTTTAGATGTTAGAGGAAAATAAAGTTTGCAAAGATAATCCACATGGACACAGGGATAATGCCCAAATTCCACACAGACAGCTATCAGGCTGCTTTTCAACCCCACATCCCACAACCTTCAAAGCCGCATTGCTAACCACTGCGCTGTTGGTTTCACTTTTGTCATTAGTTATATATGTAAAAAAACGACACCATCACCTGTTACTCACTTCTTTATTCTGACACGATATCTGTTCTGTTATCAGGCCCGGTGCTTGCTCAAGACTAATTTCTTTTTGATGGGTTAACAGAATGTTCACCACTAGAAAGGTCACATCCACACCGGTGATGTTCTGTTGTCTGTCTCTTCTGCTGTGGTAGCTTGTATTTAGCTTTACTGTATAACTATAAGTTTTGATATTTGCCAATAGACTTTTTCCAAGTATCCTTTGAATCTCATACTGTTGTGTGACTGTTTGGTATATTTTATTTTTATTTAGATTATTGGGTTGATATGATTGCATCACTTTGATCTTATTTGCTCTGTTAAGCACTTTGTGATGGTACACGCTCACAACAATTGCTCTTCTATCCATTATCTGTGCTCACACTGACCAATTCAGGATTGCACCATCGCTCATTCATGATCACACTTTAAATAAGCCAGTTTGTAGGAAAAGCACTAACCTAACATCCAGAGTGTGGGGATGTGAGCAGAAAGTTGGACAAACATCTACATGGATAGAATGGGGAATGTCCACGCTCCACACAGAGAGGAAAATCAGTGCCAGCCACTCGGTGCCCATGTGCCACTATTTGTGATATTTAAAATGAAGTCAGCAGAGAGAAATTTCCAGTAGTGCTACACTGAAATCCCAGTCACAATAACTTTAGCAATGTCATTTTAACATTCCCATAAATTTATACTTTAACAGCTTTTTAATAGCCTAAATGCTGCAACAAATGCTGCCAAGAGTGTGATGGATTGATTGTCTGGTACAACATCAGAGCGACTTACTCCAAAACAGGACTTGTTTAAATAAAAAGGTATTAAAAATTTGATTTAACACCTCTGGAGAATGTGACTTGGGATCGCATATCATCTATTTGCAGTGCACCCAGACCCTTTCGGAGTTACACAATATTGAAACATGGCTTGTACGGCTTGAGAATCGGGCTACCATCCTGGATTTACCAGCATGTTACGGAACAAAAAAAAAAAAAAAAAGAAATCATTGGCATTTCTAAAATACAAGAGCTAAAGGTTAGTTGGATGCATTCCAGCCATTTATTGATTTTTCTGCAGGCTTTTTCAGCCTGGAAATAGTGCAAATCTGTAAGGGCTGGCGGAGAGAAGAAGACTCACTCAACAAGAGAAGCCATTCAGGATGTCCAGTTGACGCTGGTACAGCTCCAAATTGACAAATTGGATCTCACAGTGTGACTGGGTAGTAGATAATCATTTGTAGGACACATCCATCATGCAGAAGGCTTACCTTCATGATCTATAAGATCAGCGTCCCTCTGGCATGTCATAAAAGATGGCTAACGGAGATTGGTGTCAGGCATGTCATCCAGCTGTAATAAATTCTACACCAATACCCCCAAAAACCTGAGGGACAGTTGGACACTATGGATCACCTCTGAAAATCAACAGATAGACTATGCAGAATACCTGGTAACAATACAGATTCAAAATACTTCATAGTTTGTCAAAGTCATTAACTAGAACTAGCAAGAAATTATTTTAATTTTTTCTTTGCTTTATGCTGTAAGTGCACCTCAACAAAAGGGCAACTGGGTGTTCAGAAGCCTCTGAGTGCAAAATAAAGTCAGGGCTGAATAGTAATTGTCACCAGCAACACTTATTCCAGATGGCCATCAGCCTGCTTCCCTATATAACGTGGCTGCTTTTGTTATAAACATCCATTTCACTCAAAGCTAAAATATATATATATATATATATATATATATATTGTAGGCCGTAAAGCACAATTAAGGGAAAATACTGAATTACAATGGTGCATTACATGATAACAGTGCTAGTCGTTGGGTATGTCAGACTTACCATTTGCAGTTGCTCATCTTGTCGCTATGCCGACCTTCCAGCACAGTCGTGTTCGTCCCTTTATGTGATAACCAATAATATGCTGCCTAACAGAGCCAAAGGGTTAACGTTAACAGGTATGGTGAGTTCAGCCACAATCTCTGCCCTCTGCTTTCTTTTTTTCATTCTGCCGTGGTAAGTAAAACCTGAGATGTCAGACAGACGAGCTTCTCTTCTGTTTGTGATATCTGAGGCATTCTCTGTTGTTACATTATATGATTGGCACTTCTGCGTAACCTTTCATTCATTGGTTGTCAGCTGCCATGCACACAGAGCCCACCCCTATGGCTAAAGACAATAGCAAACCAGTTGTAATTTTAGTAGAGCGAGTCGTGGACTAGTTGGAGCGAGTCTGCTGGGTTTGTCATACTAGGAGAATGATCTTCAAAGGAGCATCTCGCCAACTACCTCCAACTCACTAAGGTTGTGTAAATTAAGACAACACCTGACATTGCTTTTACAGAAAAGTTACTGAAAATAAAATAAAAGAGCCATCCAATCCAAAAACTACAATTCCACAATGCAACACAACATACAATGAATTCACAGGCAAGTTAGTTCTATTCCCCTCCATCTAAAGCAGCTTTTTCATTGATGGCACCCGATGTTGTAGGAATGGGCACTGGCCTCCAATGACCTAGAAATCAGGGTAGAAAATGGATATAAATGGATGTTTTGGAAGGAGATATTTGTATGGCAGTGGTGTTTAAGAAATTATCATTTATGAAATGAAACAGCAAACAGCTGATGTTAGTTTTTTTATCTACAGCTCTGGAAATCTTTTTTTGTACTGGGTGAGCCAAAATGAAGTACCACATTTGTCAAGGTCACTGTGTGAGGTAGAGGCATCCAAGTGGGCTGTGGGTGGGGGTCTTTTCATAGGCGATCCCTTGTTGTTTTCAGTTGGCCACATGCCTTGGTCAGGTACGCACCATGCTTTCGCTGTTGAAGCGTTCTTCAAAAACAATTAATCCATCATCACTACGCAACGAATCTTCTGAATGCACTTCAGGATTCCTCATAATGGTGATGTCTCAAGTCAGAAAACAATTCTTCAGTGGGTGGCTAAATTAAGACAGACGGGTACAACATTGAACAGAAAATCTCCAGGCCGTCCTCGGGCTGTACGAACGCCTGAAAACATCTAAGCTGTAAGGGCAACAATTTTGCAGTCTCCTACACATTCAGCGCACAAACGCGCTTCTGCCTTAGGCATTTCCAACATGTTTTCGAGGAGGATTTTGCATGAGGACCTTAATTTCCATCCATACAAAATGATGGTAGTGCAGAAACTCACTGGGAGAGCCATAGAGAGTTGTGCGCAAACATTCTGCAAATCGTTCATCAAGATCCATCTTTATGTGCAGCAACGAGGCACATTTCCATTTGAATGGTTGTGTAAATAAGCAAAATGTTCACTATTGGGCTGAAACCAACCCTTGTGAACTTCATCAGAGACCTGTGCACAGTGAGCATGTTGGTGCGCCATTGCAGAATTTGGCATTGTAGGCCCTTCCTTTTTTGAGGGGGGGAGGAGCAATGGTCACCGTCACTTCAGAATGTTACATTGAAATGCTAGAAAACTGGAAGAAATGGATGTGGTGGATGCCTGCTTTCAACAGGATGGAGCAACAGCTCATACGGCATGGAGATCCATGTGACTTTTGCGGGAGATGTTTCTGGGGAAGCTGATCTCCCTGCGTGGCGATGTCAGGTGGCCTTCACATTCACCACATTCACCTGATCTCACTCCATGCGATTTCTTCTTGTGGGGCTATCTCAAGAAAAAGGTATACACACACCAACCTCAAAACCTTGAAGCCCTCAAGGACGCAATGCGCCATGAAATCACCGTTATTTCCTTTGAAATAGGCCGAACGAGTCATGCGAGTGTTCAGAAATCGTCTCGAAGATGGACACCACCTTGAAGACATCATTTTTAAAACACAGTGGAAAAAAATCTATTTTGTATACCCTTTCTTGTGTCGTAATGAAGTTTAATTTATCTTGTAGCGTTTTTGTAGAATAAATGTTTGAAATGTGGTACTTCTTTTTGGCTCACCCTATATTTCTTAACTGAAACTGGACAGTCAGCCCTCTGGACTAATAGATCTTCTCCTGCTGTTAACACATTTATCCTTCACATCTTATCGGAAGAACTCAATGATGTCACCAGCAACTTTTCTCCAAAGCTTCAATGCAAGACAACAACTTGAAGGGTTACCATATTGGAACTTTTGTTTTAGATAGAAGCAGCCACTTATGGTGCTGTACACCATGAAAAAAAAAGAAAAAAAGGTGTAGCCACTAGTCATTTTCTCTCCAGTACGTTTCAGTGATTGAATGCACACGTATAGTGCCTCGATGTGATGTTCAAAAGGCTTCAGGATTGGCGCTGGCAGGTTTTATGAAGAACATGGAGGCACTGTCAGCCTCAATCAGTGCTTCTGCTAAATGAAGCTGCTGCATCAATGATCCTGTCGGAGAAAGGAATGACTCAATGCAAGCTATTAATGGAGGCACAAACACACTTTAACAGCTCTGCCACAGTTTTGTTGCTCTGTTTTTGAAATGTTAAAAAGAAAAATTCAGAGAGATGTGAGACAAAGTACTTGTGGGCTTCAGGTGGATCTTAAATGAAAACAGACTTTACTGTGCATTGTTTTCCATCAATCAATAACAGCAGAAAAGGATGTTAAAGATGGAGAGGAGAAAAACAATCAATACTTGTGCAAAACCTAATGAACTGAAATGATTGATTTTTTTAAAAGCTTTATAGTTGCTTATAGTTTTTGAATGTCATGCACGAATGATGAAAGCATGGGAGGTGATAATTAGGGGAAAAATGCTTTAAATTTCTTAAAACTAAGAGAAAAAGAAAGAAGGACAGATGTTGTACATACATTGTAGCTTAAGCCTAATTAGAAAATAAAGTAAAAGAACTCACAGGAGGGCCTGGAGTCTTCCGGAGGATGTACATTTCAGGTCAGAATTGTTTTCTGCAAATGTTTAAATAATTTCCTCAGGGCAACTTGCAAATCCTACTGGAAAAACTACTGTGCATAATTACTGTGTGCATGGTAAGATGATTTGATCCTGGTTTGACTTGCTTGGTGTCCTTTAACCTATGCATATCGATGAAGTTTAGTGCTTCAGTGTTTGTTGCTTGGAGTACTGGGAGTTTTCTCTGTGTACTGGTAATGTCTTCAGTCAGCCAGTTTGCGCCAAGTAATTAGTACCAGCACTTCAACTTTCATTATTTAATTTCTGTGTACTGTAAAGCCACACATATTAACTGGCAGCTCTCTCTTGGGAACTGTAGCAGGGGAGATGCCAGTCTCCTACCTAAAATCCCACCATACCCATCAAAGCTGAGATGGTGAGCCCTACTGAGACTACTGGGTTTTGATTGGTGTATCGTCGGTAGGGTATAATGTTAGTCTTCCATCATCAAGGGTAATATTTACAGCAAAACTTTCATATGCAAACTCCCAATGATGAAGTCAGAGTTTCATGATTTAAAGTAATCGCTGCATGAAGAAATTCTGGGCAGCCTATGCTTGCACTCCTCCTCCACAGATATGCACAGTCATTACTTTGAACTTGCGCTTCTCTGATGATTTACCCAGCTAAATGCAAATTGTGTCCATGTAAATTGAGTCAACAGCAGAAATCCACAGCCAAATTGGTCAAGCAGCTGCAGCATTTGCTTCCCTGAAGTGGTGTCTGTGGAAACGAACCAACAGCTCGACCAAGACCAAAGTTCACCTATTCCAGGCTCTGATTCTGCCAATTCTCCTGTATGGATCAGAGACCTGGATCCTACTCAAATTAGATTTAGAGAAGCTCGAGGTCTTCCAAATGTGTTGTCTACACCAGATTCTATGTGTCTCTCTATGAGATCATATCAGAAATTAAGAAATCAAACTGCCGACCATTGACGAGCAGATCCAGAAGCGATGACTATGTTGGTTTGGCCACATGTGCCGAATGAACCACAATCGACTAGTGCATAAACTCCTCTAGTGAAAGAAAAACCTGGATGAAGCAGGTCAAAGAAGATGTGCAAAATCGTAGACTTGACATTGAGGAGGCTAGAAACACGGCCATGGACTGCCAGACACAGAAACGCATTATGAGAAATCTGACGACTATTGGCACCCATATCAGTGTGTATGGGCTTAGGAGTCAAAATAAACCAAACGCCAGCTAGGGATCGAAGAAGACCCAGATAAATGTAGGACTTGCTAGAGCCCACCCTCTCAGCTTTAACTGCTGAAATGTATGTACAGTGTCACTGAAACAAGTACATGAACAAATAATTAAATAAATGAAATAATGAACTACTTAAATACTTAAAGAAATAAGCAATAAAAAGCAGGAGTGGTCTCCCCTAGACTTTCTCGTATACTCAGATATGGGGATGGATAAACCACAAGACAATGATTATATTTTTATATTATGTATATTAAATTAAAATCAACAACAAACCAAATTAGTAATATACAGTATTGAACAATTATTATAAAAGTAAAGTTGAATAAATCAGACTCTACAGCTGCATGAATAAAAAAGTAGCACTTCCGGTTAGCAGAAATAGCTCAATAGTTAATAGAAATCTATGTTTTGTACCTAAAACTTGTATGCAAAATTTAGTTGACTTACGTGAAAGTGTACTCAAGTTATCGTGTTTACATACACACACACAGGCATAATTCCAAAAATGGTATGTTCAAAGAACGTCCAGATTCATCAAAATTTCGAAAATTTTTGGACGATTGCAATACTTTTCCTATACTTTGTATATGAGAAAGTAAAAAGATTATTTCATAAAACATTTAATTAATTATTCTCACATGTCATTGTGTTTTTATTTATTTACTAGGAACCACTCAAACCTGCAGTATTTGAAGAAAGGTGGTTCATGCACTGCTCTCGAAACACAGCACTCTGGGTCCCTCTGGCAAGGGTGTCGGCCCATGCAGTGAGTTACACTGTCAGCTGGTTGTTCTCCTGTCACTTGCTGTGAGGAGAAACCCAACCTCATTATGGGGTGGAAGTAGCCCACACCTCCAGTTCTTTGGTCATGTATGACTTTCTTTAGCGCTCAGCGTGTATGACTTGCATTTGCAATGAAAATGATCAGCCAGTCAGTGCAATGTGCTTCACAGCCTGCAGATATTGAAGCAGTTCTTGTCTTGTCAGCCGTTGTTCCTTTTCTGTTAGCCACAGTGGCTGGCTGTTTTGCCGCTTGCTATTTATGTGACCATCGTAGTCTGCACCTCTAATTCAAGGGTTGTGTCACACATATCAAGTCAGAAGCTCTCGACTAAGACCAACACCAAAGTTCAAGGCCAAGGTTCATATCTATCTATCTATACTACTAATATGGCAAAAAAATAAAAAAAAGAAACAGAAAGGTACATCTGTTTTGATCCATACATTTTCATGGAAAACAAAACCCTCCGAGATATCCAATTATTAATTGACAGTCACCCACAAGGACTACATGGTTAGCAGTAACCTGTGCCTATGGCATTTACTCCATGTATTAATCCATCGCCTGAGCTTGTTTTGTTCATTGCAGTATCATGGGAAATTGGAGCCTGGTACACTGCACACCCTGTCTTGGCTCTTTCTTCAGTTCAGTTCAGTTTACTTTTATATAGCACTCTTCAATGAGTTCTGATTAATCAAATTCTACAACAGAATGAATGGCACAATCATGGACCTTTTAAGTCCCATTAACAGGAGAATTAAGATACAGTCAGTTGTTAGTTGAGGAAGTGAAGACATAAACTGCAGTTGACACCAGTGCTTGAGAAAATAAAGTCCACAGCGAGTTATAATAAGAAAAGCTCCAGTTTTGATGACCTCCTGCTTGTGGGCAGAGACAAGTACACTCAACGTTGTGCAGTTTTTACATGTGGAGTGTTATGTTCTTGTAATACACTGCAAGGACAGCAGTTTTGAAATAGAAACCGCTATGTAGTAATGTAAATGCCAATGTGGAAATTAATACAGAGATTAAACTTTAATCATTATGTAAAAGCGCATTCCAAATAAATTCTTGAGTGGTCAAAAGTTCATTTTCCTTTAGGTTAGTTTATTGTGAATCACTCATTATTAATTTAGAGGTGGCACATCTTGATAGCAGAGACAGCTGGTCACCACACACTTCTCTTTTATACATATTCAAACCCTGTCCTATTTTATTTATGATGTATACTTACAGTTGGCTAGTGGGACATTTGGAAGTTTTTTTTCCTCTTGGCATCATTAGTGTACATTCAATTTTTTATTAAATAACTTTTTCACTTACAAAAATGTTAATATGAGGACTGCTACACACATGCAAATGTGGAAAAGATACCATATCTATCTATCTATCTATCTATCATATTATCAATCTACCTATATATACTGACCTATATATATATATATATATATATAAATATATATATATATAAATAAATATATATATATATATATATATATACACACACACACATATATATATATATAAAGGAGAGTTGGGATCCGAGAGACTGTGTTTGTGTGTTTGTGGAGGGATGGAGAGTTAAGGCGGGTGGGGGAGTCACGTGATCATCTCCCCTCCCATTCACTTCATTTCACTCACTTCATTTTGCTCCGAGCTTAGCTCCGCAGCTGACGCAGTCTTTCCGTTCTTTTTCCTTAGTGTTTAGTCCTCTTTCCTTTACTGATTTACTGTTTACTAGACGCTGTACTTACTGAATAGTATTTTTTCCTTTAGTGTTTCTACTATTGTTTAGTAGACGCGGTGTGCCGGTGTTCCTGGCAATGTTGCGGTTTACTGTTACTTTCTACTTTGTTTTTGTACTTTAGTGTTTAGTAGACTTTTGCTTTATCTCATTTACTGTTGTTTTTTACTGTTCTTCCCGGCGGTGTTGCCCTTTTTTACTTTATCTCATTTATCGTTTGCTAGACTTTAACTTTATCTCATTTACTGTTGTTCCTGGCGGTGTTGCCATTTTTCCCATTTCTATTTTATATGTAGCATGTTCACGAATTAATCATAGAGAAAATTTATATATTTTGGATCCAAGAGGACAAACCAAAAATGTTGTATATAAACAAGCTCTATAACTCCCATGTAGGTACATAATTATTCCAACTATAGCGACTGCAGCGAAGCACACGAGGTCTGCTAGTATATATATATATATATATATATATATATACTGCTCAAAAGAATTAAAGGAACACTTTTTAATCAGAGTATAGCATAAAGTCAATGAAACTTATGGGATATTAATCTGGTCAGTTAAGTAGCAGAGGGGTTGTTAATCAGTTTCAGCTGCTGTGGTGTTAATGAAATTAACAACAGATGCACTAGAGGGGCAACAATGAGATGACCCCAAAACAGGAATGGTTTAACAGGTGGAGGCCACTGACATTTTTCCTCCTCATCTTTTCTGACTGTTTCTTCACTAGTTTTGCATTTGGCTACAGTCAGTGTCACTACTGGTAGCATGAGGCGATACCTGGACCCTACAGAGGTTGCACAGGTAGTCCAACTTCTCCAGGATGGCACATCAATATGTGTCATTGCCAGAAGGTTTGCTGTGTCTCCCTGCACAGTCTCAAGGGCATGGAGGAGATTCTAGGAGACAAGCAGTTACTCTAGGAGAGCTGGAGAGGGCCATAGAAGGTCCATAACCCATCAGCAGGACCAGTATCTGCTCCTTTGGGCAAGGAGGAACAGGATGAGCACTGCCAGAGCCCTACAAAATGACCTCCAACAGGCCACTGGTGGGAATGTCTCTGACCAAACAACCAGAAAGACTTCATGAGGGTGACCCAAGGGCCCCATGTCCTCTAATGGGCCCTGAGCTCACTGCCCAGCAGCATGCAGCTCGATTGGCATTCGCCATAGAATACCAGAATTGGCAGATGCACCACTGGCGTCCTGTGCTTTTTACAGATGAGAGCAGGTTCACCCTGAGCACGTGACAGAAATGAAAGGGTCTGGAGAAGCCATGGAGAACATTATGCTGCCTGTAACATCATTCAGCATGAGCAGTTTGGTGGTGGGTTAATGATTGTCTGGGGAGGCATATCCATGGAGGGTCACACAGACCGCTACAGGCTTGACAAAGGCACCTTGGCTGCCATTAGGTATCAGGATGAAATCCTTGGACCCATTGTCAGACCCTATGCTGGTACAATGGCTCCTGGTGCACGACAATTCCTGGCCTCATGTGGTGAGAGTATGCAGGCAGTTCCTGGAGGATGAAGGAATTGATACCATTGACTGGCCACCACACTTTCCTGTAGTGTACAGGACAATAGAACACCTCTGGGACATGCCACCAGGTTGCACCTCAGACTGTCCAGGAGCTCAGTGATGCCCTGGTCCAGATCTGGGAGGAGATCCCCACAACACCATCTGTCATCTCATTAGAAGCATGCACCGATGTTGTCAGGCATGTATACAAGAACACAGGGGCCATACAAAGTGCTGCGTACAATTTTGAGTTGCTGCAATTAAATTTTGGCAAAATGGACTAGCCTGCCACATCATTTTTTCACTCTGATTTTTGGGGCGCCTTTGAATTCAGGGCTCTTTTCATTTCCATCAAACGATGTGGCATTTTTTTTCCCATTGAGATCTGATGGTTTTCAAAGTGTTCCTTTAAATCAGTTTGAATCGGACACAAGGACACAGAAAAAGTCGTCTGTCGTGGAGGCCACATGCGGTGCAGGTTTCTCGGAGGTGAATCGCTCTTTAAAACAATCCTTTACAACTGAGGTTAAAACACAATGAAGTAAGTATGGTTGATTTTCCTACCCACCAACACTCCTTTTTCACCGCCCGCGTCTACCCTCGCAGGCATTTTCATTTCCAAACTCAGCTGTGAGCCACGTCAATGGAAACAACAATTCTTTCAATGTTATGGAAATTCGATGTGGCATCCTTTCCTTTACAACTGAGGTTAAAACACAATGAAGTGAGCAGTCCACCACGTGCTCCATGGCAAACTGTTTTACACGCTACATACTAACACATTACCCAGTCTATATCAGTATAGATATCCAGGAGGATTTAGCGATTTTCCCATTGAGATCTGATGTGTTTTCAAAGTGTTCCTTTAACTTGCATTTTTGATAGATTTCAGTGAGACGCGTACGTTCCTCAACGGGATTGCGATATATATATATATATAAATATATATATAATCGTTGAAATTAAATTTTATTTATACATCCCGACTCTACAACACCGTATAATCCTGTTTGAAGTAGTACACTGCTCAAAACATTCGCACAAAGGCACCCGGACTTAATCATCCCAATCTAACACCAAGTCAGTTGTATTCCACGGATATCGATCTGTCCAGTTGGGAAGCATAAGCGATTGTGAATCAGTTTGATCTTCTTTGGTGCAAAGGAAAGTGACAACAGGTGTACTGGAGAAGCAACAGCAAGACACCCCCAAAAAAGAGAATGGATTTGCAGGTGGTGGCCACAGACAGTTGCTCTCTCCTTACTCTTCCTGACTGATTCTTCTCTAGTTTTGCATTTTTGAAAAGACAGTATGAATGATCAGATCATTTAATTTGTTAACTTCATTCATGGCATCGGATAAGAAATGAACTAGTCAAAAAACAATCAATGCAGTTTATTTACCTTATCTTAAAATAACATTTTTCAAATGAGCTCCACCATTAACAATACATTTTTGTAAACGACTTCACAAATAGTTCCGCATATCTTGCTTTTCACTTAACAATTCAATAAACTGAGCCAAAAAGAAGCATAAGTATTCCTACAAAATGAATGCACTATTTGTATTTTATCAGTTGGTAAATCTTGATGAATAATTTGGTCAACGGTCTAGTTTGAAATGTTTAGTGCTACTGCCTGACATCATGCCGAATATCTACAGCCTGTCTCAATCTTTAGATATCAAACCACTTTAAAACACTGTTAGGAGAAGGAGTTCTTCCTCGCCAAGGCACATTAAACCTAATGCAACATCTGCCTTGCTCCTCTGTGACAGATTTGGATTCAAAGTATGTTGTAACAGCAAACACACAATGAACCAAAGAACACTTCTCCATGCCCACTGAAACTGCTTTTAGTATACGGCATACAGCAAACACCCCAACCCAATTCAATTGCCCTTCATAACACCCTGAAAATGATCACATTCTTGTGCCGCAGCCATCATTTTCATTTCAACATTTTAAACCTGTAGTACCTTCACCTCACAAGCTTGGCTGTCTCTCCCGTTCTTGTACATGTCTTTGCTCGTCAGTCAACTCAGACTGATTGTTTCCTTGTTTGTGAGAGGGAAGCTGGAGTCATCAGAATGTTATTTACATTTTCATGTACTGGAAAGAAAAACTCCCTGTGGTGCATCAAGAGCATTGTTTCTCATACTACCACAATAAATAGTTTGCTAAATAGAGGGAGGTACATCGCTCGACACAGATATAGTACTTAGATGAACTCTAACAACCCTCACAAACATGGCCAGGTTGTAACAAACACTGATAATATATACTGTATGTGTACACATATGTAAGTGAAGGTCTGTGATACGATTTGCATATTTGTAGCTGGAAATCCACAAAGGGAGAAAATGAATCAGAAATCTTATTCCAAAGCTCTTGACTCCTATCAGGAATCATCATCAGAGGCAAATGATTAGATTTACAGCATTCCAAGGCAATATATAGCACATAAGGAGGGGAGGGCAGGTGGATGTAGGTATGGCTGGGGGTGGATTGGGGATTGATGAGGTGGAGTTCGGAGGGTGTTGGTTATAAAGTCTTATTTATTATGTATATGTTCTTATTTTCAAGCCTGCATATGCTGGCTTCATGTCCAGATGTCTGCTAGTATTGGCCTTGAATTTTACTTGCACTGAGTCCCAGTTAAATGTGTGTCCAGTCAAACTTGTATGTGTGCAAAATCAGAGATCATTGGTACTTTTTTCTGACCACATTGCAATGTTCCATTATATTTTCTCCCTTTTTAGATTTCTAGCTATATTTATATGTATATATTGTGGACCATCAAGGGGTGTACCAGCCACCCTACCTGACACAGACAGGCACGGACACAAGTGCAGGTGCAACACACCTTTATTTTTATGTGGGGATGGCTTCCCCCTGCTTCCCACCCTAACAGCACAGTCCTTCCTTCCTTCCTTCCTTCCTCACAGCCCTTTCACGCCACCACTTCTCCTCCAGCAGCCTTGGTCCTCTTCCACTGAACTCTGGCCTCTGGCCTTTTATAATGTACCTGGAAGTGCTCCAGGTGCTCGTTGACCCAGTTCTGGCAGTACTTCTGGGTGTGGTAGAGATGCTGCAATTAAGGGCTCCATAGCTCTCCAGGCACCCTCTGGTGGCAGAGTGAAGCTTCTAAGCTCCAAACCCGTGGCCGTACAGCAAGCCAGGGCAGCTGCTCTCTAGTGCCCAGAACACTGTCTCTTCTCCCGTCCTTCTGCTACAGGGGTGTTCCGTTACTATATATATATATTGTGGCGGGCAGCCGGATCCCATGCCCTGCCGGGATGCCCCTTCTACATATGTCCCAAGGGAGCAACCATGGGCGTCTCAGTACCTCCCCGCAGGGCACTTGGTGGCAGCCTCCCTGGCTGATGATGGTGCCTCAGTTTCCCGCAGGGCTCCATGGGGGATGGAGTTCTCCCCCAACCCTTTTGGGATCTGGGGTGGCTGCCAGGGGGTGCTGCATGAGTCCCTGAGCCAGCCTGGACAACTATACAGCCTCGCCCGGAAGTGCAATCAGAAACAGGTGATCAAGCACCTGGAGCACTTCTGGATGGGCTATTAAAAGGGCCAGCAACCACCACTCAGGAGTCTGAATCGGGAGGAAGAGGACAAGGTTGCCAGGGAGGAGTGGTGGTGCCAAAACAGGTGTCTTTTTGTGTTTTTACACGTGCCTCAGTGTGAGTCTGTGCCAAGTCGGGCGCTAAAATACGTATATTTATATGTATATTTATACAGTTATACTGGCCCAGACCTCAACCTCTGTAGTGTAGTAAATGGCAGGTTTTGCTTTAGGAGTGAACAGACACTTTGGTATCAGGCACAGCAGCAGCAGGCACAGTGGTAGGTAACCATCTCATGAAACGTGTATCCACCAGCTCAATTAGAATGGCCTTTTAGAAAAGAAACCCCAAACTCCTTTGCCCTCACTCTAGTCAAAAAGCATACTGGTCACATTTGCATGGCGTTTAGAAGAAAAAGCCATTCATTTTATCATGGCTTGCTTGTTAGCCTCGGGAATGTTGGTAATTTTAGCAGTGAGCCATTATTCTGGTAAATGTCACATGCGACAAATGCTTGTTTGTCCTTCAGATCATAAAAGATCGGCCTTAACCAAACAGAACAAATATTGGGGGTTTTACAAGAAGGGTCTGTCCCCTGGGTGATGCTGCATGTTGTTGTTTTGTTTGATTTATAGTATTGATTTTGTTTTACATTGTTAGCAGTGCTCTTCTCATTTTAATTAAAATTCTAAAAGCCTATATTTTTACTTAAAATTTCTGCTCTGTGAAGTCATTTTGTGAACTTTT
This sequence comes from Polypterus senegalus, assembly GCF_016835505.1. NCBI lineage: Eukaryota > Metazoa > Chordata > Cladistia > Polypteriformes > Polypteridae > Polypterus > Polypterus senegalus. The sequence goes on along the minus strand of NC_053170.1, from coordinate 42,146,739 downwards.
AGAGTCTTTTATTTTTCCAACTGCCTTTCATATAGTGATATTGTGCCAAATAGTTTGCAATAGTTATTAGCAAGTTATTTGCTTTTCTGGTGAGATGAAACTGGAAAAATAGCAATGAAGGATTGTTACCGACCGTTGCTAATGAAACTGGTCTGCTTCTTCTTACATGACAGAATATTTTAGCATATGTAGTGATCTTTAACAGACCTCCTCCATGTCTAACACAAAAATGTTATTACAGGTGGCATTTCACATCCAGCCATACAAGGGAAGGACTGACCGTACTGTCCATGACAACATCAGATATATTATAGACAAGTAAGTCATTTTTAATGTCAATGAATTCATAAAACATTGCAGACATGATACTGTATTTATTATTTCTAATTCTTGATTTCTGAGCTCATTCATTATTCATCTAGTAGTTTTAGCATTGGGGAATGTGCTAGTAGTAAACCGAGCCTTGAAAGCAAGACATGCTTAAAAAATAATGAGATACGTCTTCAATGTTTCATTAGCACAATGATACCTGAAGATAAGATCAGCATGGCTCTACTTAAACCAAAATAAACCTGACTATGATGAAACTAGCAACATTACATTACATTCAGTCAGGAACCCCTTAACTTTTTTAACTTTTTAAATAATATTTACTGCTATTTGTACTGTTATTTTGTGTTATTTTGTAACTTCATCACACTGTTTTTCTGTTGGCAGCACCATTTGTACATTCTGCCACCATATTGTTTATAGTAAATAATGCCCATTGCAAGTCGCTTGTGCCAATGATGTGTTGTGTGTGATATCATCGCCTCACCAATAGAAGATGACGTGCTTTTAGTGGGGAGCATTGAGCTTTGGATAAAAACAAAGGAACGTCCCAATGATATGAAGCTCTAGAGTATCTCCAAAAACAAAGATCTTTAGTGTTTAATTTGGTAACAACAATATATTGCTTTTTGACTTTTTTGGGATAACTTCTTATTTTTTGTTTATTAATTATTATTCTAATACTACTATTACTATACACTGGTACTGTGAGTGCTGTGCAGAGTGGAGGCAGAACCTCTGTGTTTTTCCCAGTTGATTCTCGGGTTCATCAGGAGTGTGTTCTTGCTCCTACTCTGTTCATTGCTTGCATGGACTTTGTGCTGGACAGGGTCGTGGGGTCCAGCGGCTGTGGGGCATCTGTTGGTAAAGAAAGATTCACTGATCTTGACTTTGCTGATAATGCTGTGATTTTCACAGAGTCAATGGAGGCTCTGATCGGGGCTCTCGAGAGACTGAACGAAGAGTCTGAGTATCTGGGCTTACGAGCATCCTGGATAAAAACAGAAGATCCAGGCCTTTAATGACTTCTTGGTCATAGCCATCAGCAGTGTGTCTGTCTGTGGAAAGAGTGTCAATCTTGTCGAGAGGTTTACTTACCTCGGCAATGACATTCATGTCTCTGGTGACTCTTCCTATAAATAATAATAATAATTCTTTGCATTTACTGTATATAGTGCTTTTCTCACTACTCAAAGCGCTCAGCAATTGCAGGTTAAGGGCCTTGCTCAAGGGCCCAACAGAGCAGAGTACCTATTGGCATTTACGGGGTTCGAACCGGCAACCTTCCGATTGCCAGTACAGATCCCTAGCCTCAGAGTCATCACTCTGCCTGAAAGTCAGCAGATGGACTGGGAGAGCATGGGGGTCATAAAGGTCACTGGAAAGGGGTGTGTGGCACTCCTGATATCTCTGCAAAAGGACAAAGATCCATGTCTTTAGAGTCCTGGTGCTTCCTGTCTTTCTATACGGTTATGAGACATGGGCATTATCCAGTGACCTGAGACAAAGACTGGACTCCTTCAGTATTGTGTCTCTTCGGTGAATCCTTGGGTACCACTGGTTTGACTTTCTGTCGAATGACTGGTCGCTCACAGAGTCCCGAATGAGGCACATTACCTGCATTGTGAGGGAGCCTCAGTTATGGCACTATGGCCATGTGGCACGATTCCCCAAGAGTGATGCGGCTCACTGGATCCTCATTTCTGAGGACCCGAGTGACTGGGCCAGGCCAAGGGGACACCCACATAACACCTGGCTGCATCAGATAGAGGGTCATTTCTTTTGTCATGTGGAGGGTGCGGCAACGCATTGTACCAGGGCATGCTCCCTAACCTGGCCTGAATTACTATATATTTTGACATATAAACTGTTTTGGGTTTACCCTTAAAAGCAATCATTTATTCCCTGCCGCTGTATTCATTCTTAAGTCTATCTGGCCTCATCTTTGTCCAAAGCAAGCAGCACAAACTCAAAACTGCTTAATCCAATTTAGTACGGTCTGGGGGGCATAGTCTGTCTCAGCATGATCAGGCAATTCAACTAATATGAAGACATTTGACCATATAGCAGCATAGCTTTTATTATTGCTGTCTCCACTTTGGTTTTCAGTTTTCATACTTCCACAATGCTGGATTGTGCTGAAGCTCCTTAGCACTCATACAGTCCAGTTAACAAGCAAAGTCTTTTGACAATTTCTGAGTTGTTTGATTAATACTCTGTGCCTCCATATTTCAATGTCAATCTAATGTTTGATGTTAAGTCACAAAAGCTTACTATGGCTATTTCCACACTACTATGTTTTTATTTCAAAATGATATTTTTAAACAAAAATGATTTTCTGCCACACTATCATATTCACATTGTTTATAAAAGTACAAACTGAATAACCAGAATCGCACATGACGCACAGGGCATCCGCACAATCCGCACATCAGAGGATAAATCCTTGAAAGGACGGAGTATGCTGCTGGCCATGGGATTTATCACCAGACTGTAATGAACGGTAAATTATTTGCCTTTTGCACACATATGCAGCATTTAAACTGTACAAAACACAATTTAGATGCATAGAGGCAAACAACACAACACACCCCAATGGAAACAACTCTTCTGTGTCCGCCATGTTGGGGTATAAGGGTGACCAATTAAAGATTGTAATGCACAGGATTCAATCAGGGAATGGCTACGTAACAAGCTAATTAGCGGGATTAGAATCTAGGATTTCAAAAATATGTTTTCACCCAACCGTCTTGTAACGACAAGCCAACATTTTCAGAAGTATAAGGCTCTGGCGAGAGTTTTCAAAACTCTCCATTTTGAAGATTAAAAATGTAGGGGCAGTGTGGGGGAAAAGCGAAAAAGGGAGGCTAGTCGTGTTGAGCAGCAGTAGAAACCATCAATACCAGAGTGAATAACTAGTTTTAGCCCTAGCAGGAGTGTGAAGACTGCACTTCAGGTTCCACTGGCAAATCCAGCTCTACTGAAAAAAACAAATCTTCCAACATGGGGTAGTTGGTAGTGGTAATGCCTTAGGATTGTAATCTGAAAAAGAGAGGGAATGGAGCTCCCAAAATCACCTGTCCCACCTGTTTAAATAGTGTACTAATACTTACCTAATTAACAGGAATTATCCATCCATCCATTTTCCAACCCTTTTTATCCTAACACAGGGTCACGGGAGCCAATCCCAGCCAGCACTGGGCGCAAAGCAGGAACAAATCCCAGGCAGGGCGCCTGCCAACCGCAGGGCACACACACCCACACACCAAGCACACACTGGGGACAATTTAGGATCGGAAATGCACTTGGACTGTGGGAGGAAACCCACGCAGACACGGGGAGAACATGCAAACTCCATGCAGGGAAAACCCGGGAAGTGAACCCAGGTCTCCGTACAGTGAGGCAGCAGCGCTACCACTGCGCCACCGTGCCGCCCCATTAACAGGGATTATTGGCCCTAGTGTGTGCTTGGTGTGTGGGTGTGTTTGTGTGTGTCCTGCGGTGGGTTGGCACCCTGCCCAGGATTGGTTCCTGCCTTGTGCCCTGTGTTGGCTGGGATTGGCTCCAGCAGACCCCCGTGACCCGGTGTTCGGATTCAGTGGGTTGGAAAATGGACGGATGGATGGATATTCGCATCTAAAATCAGAAACTAGAAAATACATATTTATTTGCTAATCAGTTTTTCCTTTCACTTTAGATCCAAATTTAAAAAATTGTCAGTCTTCGAAGCCAGGCAAAATGACACCTTTTATTGGCTAACTAAAAAGATTACAATATTACATCTTGCCTGAAGAAGGGGCCTGAGTTGCCTCGAAAGCTTGCATATTGTAATCTTTTTAGTTAGCCAATAAAAGGTGTCATTTTGCTTGGCTTTTCTCTACATTCATAATGGCTAACACGGTACAACAACCTAGTACTTCAGTCTTCGAAGGAAATGTTTCAGTTTATCGATTTAGGATATACAACCATTTCCAAACAACGTAAAGTCAACTACTTCAAGGAAAGGAAATTATGCTAAACTTAGAGAAAATTCTAATGTTTTGATAATCTACCAAAGAATAGCCGTCCTAACAAAGATCTCATCATATTCTTAAAGCACCTACAGGTCATTATGAAAAATGTCAAAATTCATTCCATTAATCAGCAAGATTCAGACAGGAGGCATGTGACGTAACGAATTCCTGAGGACCTCTAATTTTAGTCAGTAACTGCTTACGCACTGTGCATTCACATCTCTGTAAAGATTATGGACTCCTTTACCTTCTATACAATGTTCAAAAAAAAATAACCCCAGGTTTAAGGTGTTCTGTGTCAGCTGACATGTCGTCAGTAAAATTCCATCATTTGAGTGATTCAGATGGGACTAAAATTACAGACCTCCTCCGGTAATATTGATTAATATTAACATATATTGATTAAGAGGCGACATGCTTGAAATAGTGAGGTAGACAATAGGACTTTATGGAACTGCAAAACCAGACTTGATGTTATTTTGGAGAAATTAGGTGGATAGGATTGACAAGCTGTGTTGAGCTGAATGGCCTTTTCTCATGAAAATGTTTCTGATCTTCTAATGACTTCACTCCCTGACTGTTTAAGATGTACAACATCAGGCATCCAAGAGTTTGGATTTGCTTCAGAATGTTCTCATGGCTAGGATGTGCACTTGGTCCTGCAATTAATTTCATCTCTCTGATCCCATTTTTTAAGTGTCCATAATAGTGACAACTGAGGTGTGGTAGGAATGTACTGCTTTGTGACTCGGACAACTTAAATTCCACAGTAGAGCACACTGTTATAGTAGAAAAACATTAGAATCAAACCAAACATGGATTCAAAAGAGTAGTACGCTCCAAAGCACAACAACAATGGTAAAAATGAATTTATTTTAGCCAGAGTCCAGATATAAACCCCATTGATATACCAAAAGTCAAGAAAGCCCTCAAACATGTCAGAGTTAAAGCAGTCAAGTTAGAAAAATTAAAGCAATATTTGTTACATCTGGCATCACAGACTGATCAGTTATTGCAAAAAACATTCAATTCAAAGGTATTGATGCTAAGCTTGGTGTCATTTCATTATTATTTTTAAGTGCAAATCTCATGTGATATTTATTAGACATAGGATCTTAAACCATGACATTTTAAAGGGGATGCACTCACGCCTCTCTTCATCACATGTGTACAATTACACGTAGCTACTGTATAACAAGCCAAGGCCTGTGGCAGCAGAAATTTTCAAAAATGCATAGTCTTTTGTCAAATATGATGTGTGTTTTAGTCTCTTTTTAGTTAGCACTACATGCAGCACCTAATATGAACAGCAAGGCCTGTCTTTGTAAATGCAACTCTTCAGTTTAATTTTTATGGCAGCAGCAGCAGCCGAGGAACTTGTTCTACTGAAAGATGATGATGTATGGAGAAGCCAGACGTCGGTGGCTTTCTGCGTTATTAATGGACAATGCTCTTGTATGCCTGATCACAACTCAAGCCGTGACAGGCTGATAAATCAGCTGTAATGTACGGGCTGATGGCATGTCAATATGCCACTTTGTTTGAGGCATCAAATTTATCTTCAGCCCAGTAAAACCTGCAACACTACAAATGGCCCTCTTAGCAAAGTACAGTATATTTTAAGATTGTAGAATGCATATAAGCAATAATTTGTTAGATTTGGAGTGACCTTGACATCTTTTCTGTCTTTTAAAGGAATAGACTGCTACATTTTATGAACTGCTTTGCTACTTTCAAGTGACACAATCCTTCAGATGATCACTTTTAAGCTATTACAGTTTGTACAGAATAATATGTAGAAGTGATGAAAAGGCGCCATAGTTTAAGCAATACACCATCCAAGATTATTTTTGTTGATGTGTAGTTTGTGGCGATGGCAGAAACAAATTTTAATGCCATGTTTTCATTGAGAATGTAGAATGGGCATCTATGGAGACTAACGCTGGACCACAGCAAACAAGCGTGAAAAAAATCTCATCCCACATAATTCATACAACAAGTCATCCAGTTGTATGCTCACAGATTGCAAAAGGCATGCATTTTATTTGCTGAAATATTGGTAAATAAAAACTTGCAGGACACGGGAGCAGGGCGCACACAGAAAACGCATTTACACGTGATCATGTATTTGAGATGACGACCGTTTACGATCATATTCAACTCTTACCTTACGGAGGCTTGTTTGTATTATCTGATTGGTGTTTATCAAGGTTACACTTTCTAATTATGGTGTTCATTCGCCCTGAATTTAACTACTTTAGAGTTTATTTTATTTTGTACTGTTTCTAACACCATTTTGTCTCAGTGCTGGCTGACACCGCTTTATGGACTCGTTGTCAGGAGGCGTCTTTTGGTATCTAAGGGGGCGTGTCCTCTGAGGTTGCGACCTTGATGTCATGATGCAATGTGCTGACAGCTCAGCAGTTAATGTTGTTTCCTCATCGATTTTTGCTTTCTAAAAGTACCTCTCTGGTTTTGAACTCTTGATCTGTACTTTTGACTGTTTTTCCTCCATGGGGCGCTAGCTTCCTTTTTTAGTTGTGGCGTCTTAAGTAACCTGAACCTAAATAGATATATTATAAAGTGGCAATACCCCTCCCTTAGTGATACGGCGGTACAAAATCACATAAGAGAAAATAACTTTGCTTTCTTTAATGACGATTTATGTGGCATTACAGACGAGGAAGCCAATGGCAAGACTATCATTGAAGTGGGGGCTCAATGTATACAGCAGCGGTTCTCAAACTTTCGTATTTCGCTCCCCCCCCCCTTTTCTACCTGGAATAATTATGTGCCCCCTGCATAATACAAGATAGATGAGAATAACGCATGATACAACTAACAAAGGTATGATACTCGTGCGGTGTCCTAACATTTTTACTTCCATAAGATTTGCATGTGTTCAGCTAACTTCGATGAAATATTTGCAATTTTTTTTTAAGTGCTTTAATAACTGTTAGGATGCCTTGTGTGGTTTTTGGTAGTAATTCTAATCCCAAAAACAAAGAATAAAATATTTATTCTTATTTAATTTTTTTATGTAAAGAAACGATTAAATATGTTTTAAGTTTTAAATATCTCGTAAATGAGGACACTTTTGAAGTCAATCTGTGCGAGGCGAACGTATTTTCGTCCCACAAATATTATACCACTGTTAGTTGTATCATGAAAATAACCCAATACACAGTAAATTATTTAACTCAAATTGGAAATATTGGCTACGCTGCCAATGTGGTGCAGTTGCACCGCATTATCACATGATCTACTGTTACCCGAATGTTCGCGACAGATACCGATACGTCTCGAACTTTCTGCATTGAAAATACGCGACTATAAATGCAGCAGCAGTGGCGCCGCTCATCATAGAAACAAACTTCAAATAGAAGAGGAGCTCAGAGTGTCTATCTCAAATATCAAACCAAACCTGGACAGGCTGTGTACATTAAAGCAGGCACATATTAGTCATTAGATCTAGGCCTTAGAAATGTTTTATTATAATCTTAGTTATAATGCATTCGTTGTAATTATATGCTTGCAAAATTTAAATTTAAAATAAAAATGTAAAAAATTAATTTTGATGTTTTGTTCATTTAATCGACGCCCTCCCCTTGTACAGCTTCGGGGGGTACACCCCACAGTTTGAGAACCACTGGTATACAGTCTGCCATCTTTGTCTCAGCGCTGGAAGGATTTTCAGGATCGGATGACATTATCTCCCATCCGTCTGTCGGCTTCAAAGGTGTGCCAGGCAGTGTTCCATGGTTTTATACCCTTTCTCCATGTGCAGGCCCCCACTTAGGTAAATCATGCCATTCCAAACAAGGAAAAGAAGATCAAATGTCATGCTGACTCTGACACACAGAAATAGTACAATGCCCATTTTCGTAGTTGTCCAGTACTAATGCTTGCCTAGCAGTTCTAAATGATGAGCCCCTAAGTGCTAAATCTGGCCTTGTGTTAGCTGTACATGTGAAAAGAAGCTGATTTATAAAATATTTTTGGTACAGAACACAGACATATTAAACATATACACTTATTACAGATTCTTGCTTAATTTTCCAGGTTTTGTCATTTTCATTTTCATTGCATTGGGTACTAAATGTGTCTTATCTTCTGCTCACTTTATTCGTTCCAGCTAATCCTTGCTAGCAGAACAAAGAGCTGCCTCTTCCCCTCATTTATTTGTCATGTGTTCTGTCTTCAACTCAAAAGCACATTTCCATGTAAATATGACTCATGTGTGTGCACTGCTCCGAGTTTCCAGACGTATTTATTTCACAAGATGCGTTTCGCTCATTGGCAGCATATGATTAGAAGACCTGACGTGTGAACTGGAGTTTATCGTTTGCTGTAGTCCAGCATTGTTCTCCATAGACACTTACATGTATTTCTGTCAGAAAGTTTGTTATCTCCATTCTCCAGGAAAGCAAAAGTTTATAAACTTTTCTCAGCCATCACTTCCAACTTCATGAGTGAAAGTCAGCAGTGGGTACCACACATGGGTAGTTATAAGAAAGATGGGACTGGCACTTTTTTGCTGGAATGCCTCTACTCAAGAAATGTCAAGACATATCTGTTTGAAAAATAGCATGTAAAGTGTGTGTAAAATTATTACAAAATAACTGTAACGGAGTAGATTTATTGGGTCAATGTAGGCTATTAGTTGTTATATTATTCCCTGGCTGCAAAATGGTTTAAAGGTTTGAACTGATGTGTACAGATTGGAGTCCAAAACAAAACTGAGGGGATGGAGGAAAGGTGGCAGCTTTAAAGGCCAGTATAGGATGTGACCTCAAAGGGGCAGGAACCGAAAGGGTCTTCATCCATAGGCTCACACCAGGAAGTGACGTCAAAGGGGCCAGAACCAGGAATTACGTCATCAGGGCCAGATGAAATTTCCCATGAAGGGTCTACAGAATAGCGAGAGAAAGAGTCAGTGCACTCCGCTACCTCCTGGTCTTCAAAGAATTATTAGACACATTTACACTACAAAACGGGATCTATCAGAAGCATCCAGGTGCAAGTGTTCATGAACCAAATCAGAATCCTGATCACAAGGTAGAAGAGATGAAATACGGTAGCATTTGCTCCAAATCAGACAGCAATGCAAAAGTGTTCCAGAAAGTCGCATCCATGTTCAGTTTACCTTGCTAGTATTTATAGTGAAAGAAATAAATTCAATGTAATGTCCAAAGGAGATGAAATTTATAGAAAGTCAATTGCTACAAGTTGGGCATTTTTTAAAGTGCCCACCACTAATATGGGCTCTGTTGTTAAATTAAAACATATCTTTGTTTATCATCTTGAACTTTCATTCAAAATATCGTACAATATGTAAATACCAATTTTAACTTTGGATGCATGAGGTTACAAACTGAGAACCTGGTGCGAGCAAAACACATCCTTAACATTCTAAAACAACATCGGCACATACAGTTCTTGGGGACTGTTCAACACAGCACTGCATCAAACGCCATCATCTTCCTGCAGCATAAATAAAGCCGTGGCAACCCTTCAGTGAAGGACTATTTTCAAGTTTGACATATATTAGTATACTGTTAATTCTGTGACTTGCAGAAATCCTCAATTATTTTAGATAACCAATAAGAAGATTTGTGGAGATCTTTTGATTTAACTTCCCAGCGTTCAACAGACCTTGAGGTACACTGTAAATGTTACAAGGTTCAGGTATAAACTTAGAAAATGAAAGAACTACTGAATGCTAAAAATTCTTCTTTTCCACTGATTCTCAAGATAAGAAAATGACTGTAAAATTGTAAATCTTGGGTAAAATGTTCCTTTCAAAGCTCACCAGAGTGCTACAAACTGAATCTACATGTTTATTTCATACACACAAACATACAGATTTTTAATGTTATGATTTAACAGATTTATGATTCAACCTTATACTTAATTTTGTATTTAATATATGTTTCTCTTAGTGTTTTAAGGTTTTGCGTTTTTTTTCATTTTACATTTTGGGTATTTTGGTTTTATTTTTGATATGAACTTCAGAGTCCAAAAGCACAATAAGTCCCAAACAATATGGTAAAACCATTGTGACAAGTGTAAAAGGCATAGCAGCCACTCAAACCAACACAGACAGGACACAGGAGGCACTTATAAAAACATAACTGTTCACCTCGTGGGAAACGCCTGGCCCATTTCCCACAGGCACAACACAGTCCCACTAAGCACAAACACACACAATTCTTTTCTTTCTCCTCCACTCCTCCTTGGCAAACTTCGTCTCCCTCCTCCCGAATCACCGAATAGTGTCTGCTGGCCCCTTTTCTAACAGCCCCGGAAGTCCTCCAGGTGCTTGATGGTGTATTTCCAGCAGCACTTCTGGGTGTGATGGAATGACCGTCCGTCCTGCCTCTTGAGGAACCACTCACAAAAGACATTCCACATGAATCTAAATAAACTAAATAATCAACAATGTTAACATAAACATTGAACAGAACAAGCAAAAGGGGAGGGTTTCCTGCTGAATTATAACAGTTTTTTTAACATTGTTAATCTATACTAATAAAAGGCAAAGCCCTCTCTGACTCACTCACTCACTCACTCATCACTTATTCTCCAACTTCCCGAAATTTGGCAGGCTTATTCCTTACAGCTTACTTACAAAAGTTAATCAGGTTTCATTTCGAAATTCTACGCGTAACGGTCATAACGGTCGATAACGGTTGACAATGTCCGCCATGTTGAACTTTCTTATTTATAGCCCCATCTTCACGAAATTTGGTAGGTGACTTCGCTGCGCTAACCAAAACCGATGTACGTACTTATTTCGGTGGTATGACGCCACTGTCAGCCGCCATATTGAACTTTCCAAACGTCACTAATTCTCCAACTTCCCGTGTAGGTAGAAGGCTGAAATCTGGTACTTATTTCGGTGGTATGATGCCACTGTTGGCCGCCATATTGAACTTTTCAACGGTCTTTGTTACTTATGGGCTCATCTTCAAGAAATTTGGTACGCGGGTTCCCAACGCTAACTGAATCCTACTTACGTACATATATACGTCCATAGCCTGCAGCTCGGTCACTGTGTGAGGTGCTGTTGGGTCCCCCATCCCAACGCCTCCCACGTTATTGGCTGCCTGCCTATATAAGGCCGTCTGTCGCTCCAGTCTCTACATTCCCTTCCTTGCTGCGCCACGGGATTCACATCTTACTGCTGATAACTACAGCCTTTTTATTTAATCCACGGCTTCTCCGCTGTTTTATTGTTCATTTATTACGATTATAGTTATTGTGTAGGTATTTTAGACTTACTTTACATTGTTCAGGTACCCATTTACTTTATCATTCCAACCGTACCCCCATTAACATGTCTATCGAGGTGATCACCATCGATCAAAGAACTGTCACTTACCGAGTGGTTTCCATGCCCGGTGACAACATCTATCTTTTCCATTCTCTTTGTTACATATTGCACGGCCATATCAGGCTCACTCTTGAGGAACATTGTGTCTTATGTATTGAATGACTGGGACAGGTTCAAGGTGTGGACTGATGACGGTACAGGAGATAATTATACTACACAGGAGCACTATACGAATGAAATGCTTAAGCCCTTCACCTATGGATCTGCATGTGAGTTGATGGCTGCCGGTGAATTGTTTGGTTGTCGCTTTCAAGTGTACCAAAATGGCCAAATATTTTACGCCTTTTGACAACCGCCAATGCCTCTTAAACATCTTAGATTGACAGGTGACGATTTCAGTAGTAGACACTTTGATGTTTATTAATGTATAAATTCTCAAAAGCTGGATGTGAAGTTATCGATGAAACAGGTTGTATACTTACAACGCTTGACAGATGCCGAATGTCTCTTCAACACAAGTCCTACAAATACTGTCGCACTTGAAACAAACCATGAAACTCAAACCGATTATGACAGCAGATTTAAGATTTGAAACAAGATTACTGTTCACATGGCCAACTGTACGTTACATGCTCAAGAGTAAGCTCAGCGCACAACTTGTTCATATTACAACTGGAGGGCCGATCTCACAATGTGGTATACAAAGAGATCCTTAGCAAATAATTATTGGTATATTTTCCCTCAGTTTAAAAAGGTTTAATTTTCTTCTTAATAAAAATTTTAAGGCAGTACTTTGCCGCTGCGTAGTGTATATATATATATATATATATATATATATATATATATATATATATATAGATATATATATGTAGATATGTATATATATATGTAGATCTGTATACATATGTATATATATGTGTCTGTATGTGTATATATATATATATATATATATATATATATATATAGATATATATATGTATATAGATATATATATTTATATGTATATATGTATATGTATATATGTATATGTATATATGTTTATATATGTGTGTATATATATATATATATATATATATATATATATATATATATATATATGACAGCAACACCCATAACAGTGACAAAACAATTACATTGACAATCATGTTACGTTATTTTTAAAATATTTCCTTTTCGTTTTTCATAACTTCTTTAACACACTACTTCTCCGCTGTGAAGCGCGGGTATTTTGCTAGTCTATACATATAAAAGGCAAAGCCCTCACTGACTCATCACTAATTCTCCCACTGTCCATATAGGTGGGAAGCTGAAATTTTGCGTGCTCATTCCTTGCAGTGTACTTACAAAAGTTAGGTATGTTTCATGTCCTATTGCAACGGGTGTTTACCCCCTAAACTGTATATATAGATAGGGGAAACCCCTCTTCACTGTTTCTGCGACTTCCAATATACGTGGGAAGCCCAAATTTCCTATGCTCATCCTTTACACTGTACTTACAAACGTTAAGTATGTTTCATTTCATGCTGTGCCCCGTAATGAACTTTCGAAAATAATGTCTTTTTTTTGGCGGTTCTCACCATTTTGCCGTAAGGAACTCTCGGAACTGACCTCTCCTTTTGGCGGTTTCATTCCTAATTTCCATTAACAGACTATTTATTTCACGGCAGAGATGCACAAGGGCCACCCCTGGTCCCCTTTCCTTTTTCCGCACAGCCGCTGTCTGCGCACCTACCACGTGGTTGCTTCTCACATGGCCAACTGTACTTTGCATGCTCAAGAGTAAGCTCAGCAGACAGCCTGGTCATTTTACAGCCTGAGGGCAGAACTGCAAACGTTGTTGTTTTTCGACACCCCTGTTTTAAAGCTTCTTGAGGGCTTTGAGTGGTTGCTGTCACCTGACAGAAGGAAGTCACAACACACGACACTAATCACAGTGGTATAAAGGTCAATGTTGTGAACATCCAGCTTGTCCAAGATTATGGATAAAAATCAAACCTTTGTAGGTGCTTTTTTTGTCGTCTTAGGGTTCAAGAAATTTTTGTTAAGAAAATTAGTTTTATGTAGATCTCCTGGTTTTGCTATTTTGCCTGATTTTTTAACTTTCATCTTCATCTTCTGTCCTTGTTTCTCTTGCCCCATGCCCTGCCATTTTCTCCATTTGTCCACTTTCCCTGCAATGTTTTACATCTATTGTTTCATTTTACAGATATGGAAAACATGGAGCCTTCTACCGATACAAATCGAGCACCGGCAAGAACCTTCCTTTGTTTTACATTTATGACTCCTACTTAACACCACCTGAATCTTGGGCAAACCTTCTGTCCTCCTCTGGATCCCACAGTATCCGTAACACACCATATGATGGTGTCTTCATTGCACTAATTGTGGAGGAAAAACACAAACATGATATACTTTCTGGAGGTTTTGATGGCATGTATACCTATTTTGCATCCAATGGATTTTCTTTTGGCTCATCTCACCAGAATTGGAAGGCTATCAAAACATTCTGTGATGTAAACAACTTAATGTTCATACCTAGTGTTGGCCCAGGATACATTGATACAAGTATACGACCGTGGAACAATCACAATACAAGAAACCGTGTCAACGGCAAATACTATGAAACCTCTCTTCAGGCTGCACTCATGGTACGGCCAGAAATCGTCACCATAACATCATTCAACGAATGGCACGAAGGAACTCAGATTGAAAAAGCGCTGCCTAAAAAGACGCAGACGCGCATGTATCTAGATTATCTGCCACACAAACCAGAATTATACCTGGAACTCACACGCAAATGGGCCGAGCAGTTCAACAAAGAAAAGGAGCAATGGCTCATGTAAAGAAAGACATCTGGTTAGAATTCAAAGAAGCAAAACAGACAGGGTGTCCAGAGCAGATATTTTGCTGTGTAGTATGAAATGATCGTCAGCAAAACTAGAATTTGAAGACCAGGAACTTTAGTAAGAAGTCTCCTGCAAAGAAGATGATGGCGCCTGAAATATATATGCAGCCCTTTGAGATTGTCTGTATGCTTTTACGATGATTAGAGTAGGTGGGGTGGTGGAAGAACAATAAGAAGACATTACCACTTCAGTCTTTATAAAATCTCTTAAGTAAAAGAGCAAAAAAGGACTGAACTGCTTTTCCGAGACACAAGGAAACAAGTGACGAGAGTTTGCCTGCTAACGTATAAAATCATGTTTTTGTTGAGGAAAAGAATATAAAATATGAAAATGTGATAACGAAAGCTGCGATCATTTAGTTACAGTATGTTATCCCTTAAATGGATACATTTAATAGAAATGTATTTGTACACAATTGAAAAATGACATTTAAACTATTCTATATCATGAAAGTATTTGTTTGAGCTACTAAATCTGAACAAAGCAAAGCAAATTAGCAGACATTTAACCTGTTGTAAAAAAAAAAAACAAAATGGTATCTACTGTGAACAAATAAGAGAAATCAGCATTATAATAATTCAATACAGTATTACCCGTTTGTATTTATCACAATAACGTCATTGAAAACAAATACTCCTTAACCTTTGGTTATTTTTGCTCTTCAAACGAGGTAACGTTTCTTGTATAAGGATTGCTGTGACATACAGTTGACCATCTCTGCATTTCAATGCAACGCCCTGAAGTGTGTCGGTCATTTATTGAATGTTGCTGAGGGTTCTGAGCTTAACTCTTGTTTTTGGTACCAACACTGGATACTATTTAAAAAAATGTATTTAAAATGTTATTTATAATAGTTTTGTGAGAAGATCAATAAATAAGCTTATTTAAATATAACTAAAGATGATATATTGGACAATTTTAAAAATAAAGTGTTATTTACCTTTATGTTGGCCTCATCTTTTTTTGTCATCCATCCATCCATCCATTACCCAACCCGCTATATCCTAAATACAGGGTCACGGGGGTCTGCTGGAGCCAATCAAGGAGCATTATTCTTTATAGCAGCTGCTTTATTATTCATGTGTTATGGCTGGTTTTCTACAGGTGCCCCGGCTTTCTGGTTCTTCTCAAAAATACAGGGTGAGTCAAAATTATGTTAACACTAATGGATTATTTTTATCTCAACAACACCTTTCCAGGTCCATGGATAGGTCGTGGTAGACCATTGCCATGGCCTCCACACTCCCCTGATTTGACACCCTGTGATTTCTGCTTATGGGGTATGGTGAAGGAGCACGTGTATAGCAGGAAAGTTTGTGATATCGATGACCTGAAGGACAGAATACGGACTGTGGTATCATCTATTCCCTGCGAAATGTGTGTCTGGGCTTTAAATTGTAGTGTTGCTCGTTGGTTTTTGTGTGTTGAACATGAAGGCAAACAGGTTGAGTCATTCTTGTAAATCATCTTGCATTTATGAAGTATGTTTTGTGAATAAATTGTTTCTGCCATTCAAATGTTAACATAATTTTCACTCACCCTGTATGTCTGTTAACTGGTAAATCTAGACTGACCAGTTTAAGTGATGGTTCATTTGTGTGAATGGATGGACTGTGGCATCCGATTAAGCATGCCTTGTACCTAATACTTCCAGAACAGAGTCCAGCTTCCTGTGATATCCTGTGTCACGACATGAAGCTGCGAGGCAGCTGAGCCTATTTAATTATGGCTAACTGGTGCGGTGAATTACATCGTGTATGTTGGTGAAACTGATGAAGGGCAAACGCTAACTGGCACTGGTGTTTAAAATGTAGGCTGAGAGGTGGAAGGGCGGAAAGGCAGTAAGCGTCATGAGAGAACACAGTGAGGAGGACAGAGTTCAAGTGGAGTATGGGACAGACTTGGATCCTGGAGCCGAGGGACCATCGTGACAGTGTGACTCTGGATGTGCTGAACCATTTCTTGAGGAGCAGTGAAGGCAATATGCAGAACCGGCTCTAACATTTTTGCTGTAAATGGCATCCTGCTATACCAATTGCTTTGACTGAAATCCTCACTGCCCGATCTGTACATAAAAACCTAGGGGTATGAGAAAAGAACCAGGAATGAAGAAGGTGAAATATGGAGGGTTTGTATACAAAAACATTGAATTTAGAATATGAGAATGTTGATGGAGGACATCTGATATTTTATAGTAACGTCTGCTAACAAGCCTGTCTCAGAAAAATGTGCAGTTAAGAGATGCCATTTCAGAAAAAGAAAAAACTAAGTTTTGCATTTGGATGTATTTATGCAATCATTTAGTGCATTTGAAGAGTTTCTAAGAAAACAAAACCACTGGAATTATTTAATCAAATTGTTTAAGCTAATATCACATACTGTAGCTCTCCATTTAAACCACCAGACTACCAGGTAAGCATACAATGATGGTGACAATTTAGATAAATTTTTAATTGCTCCATAAACATATATATTATATATAATAAATTGAAAAGCATAATATGGCCAAAAAAGTTTATAAAAGTGCAGCACAATGATTAGACTTAAATATTTACCCACAAGTCCTGTTTACCACTTCCTCATTAGCATATACAAATAATGCAGTGTATCCAATCAATGCATGACCTCAGAGAGTTCTTCCAGTGAGAGATGAACTATACAGGACACTTTTGGAGAATGATATTTGTCAAGTTTAAACAAGTTTTTAAGTAAGCCCATTTGGGAAATGATTACAGTTTGAATTCAGTCACCCTTCAACAATGTATTCAAGAGTGGCAGTCCTGATGTCGTTTTACAAATGGGGAAACATCGCTCTGCACTTAGCTGACCCACCACAACAACTGAGTAGATTTGAGAAACACTGGCTTGGAAAACTCACTCGCTAATCAAAGACAGCAACCTTCAACCCACAAGCGGCTTGACCATTGGTTTAAAAACACCTCCTTACATGGGCCCACATTGTTGACGCTGAGACTTCAAGAGTCTCTAGCAGTTAAAGTATGCCTACCAGTGTCCCACACGAGACGCATAGATCCTCAATTGCCATGACCTGTACACTTTTTTAACCGATGTATGGCCAATCTGACATATTGCCAAATGGCCAGTACCAATTGTTGTAAGTTGACTCCCAACTGTATTTTTCTTTCCTATACAAAAATACTTTTAATACCAAATAGACTTTCATTTGAATGCATTACATCTTTAAATTAAACATTGCAAAGAATGCTAAACATTTCAGAGATTTACAAAGTACCTCCATTTGGTTAACACAAATTCCCATATTATAATAACACTAGCAACTTGGCGCGCGCTACACTGCGCGTTGGACGACCACAGTTGAAGGACTCCCTGTTTAAACGCGGCTGCCAGTCGTGAACTGGGTCCTTCATCGCACCACATTTGATTTTTGCATGGGAAACAAAATTTCAAATCAAAACCCATGATTCACGAAGTGTGGAAAAGAGACTAATGAGAATCGTATACGTTGTGTAAAAGGTTGTAAGGAAGAGGAGGATGATACCGTTGAGGACGTCCTGTGCTTGTTAAGGGGGCATGTAGTGGTAGTTAATTCTGAAGAGCAAAGCGATGTAGGTCATTTGAGTGGTCTTCATTAACTTCGTCAGTGACATGTAGCACTGTGTCATCGCGTCCATCACCTTCATTGCACATAGTAATGTCTGTGGAGTCACAAAATCCCGTGGCATTCGAGTGGACAGAGTCAAGTACTTCTTGGTAAACAAGGTTCTGTGTTAAGTATTTATTAGTATCTTGTAGTAATTTCCCTTGTCTATTACGGTTGTTTTGCAATCGTAAGGACCTCTCGTCGGGTGTCTCATTGGCAGGCTTTTGCCTCTTTCTTTCGCGATCACGGCGTAATCTGTCTTCTCTCTCTGTAGGGGTTTCAGTTGCCTTTCGTTGTGTGGCAGAGACGCATCGTTGAGCTAATCTGTGTGAATGCTGAGTGTCTGTTTCTTGCGAGCAACTGTCACGCCTTTGCCTCTTTGCTTCGTGATCACGCTGTAATGTGCCCTTTTTCGCAGCAGCAGGTTTAGTTGCGTTTCATTTCGGCATTGTTCCATAAGGTCTCCTCCGTACAAGCGCACATGGGTAGCTGAAGACGGAAAGGCATAGTGGGCATAGTGAAACACACGAATTGGTGACCAGGGGAACCATCCGACTGAGACTCGGGGCTCGAAATACTCAAGTGCACATGTTATTTATAATTAAATTTTTTTTTTTTGTTATGAACTTCCCCAAAAGAGTTGATCCCTGTAAATACTTAATAGTATATCAACAATATAATCTGTTGTAGAACAGGCGTTAATTAGCGTCACACCTCATAACCTGCATACACCACGTGTTTGGCTGTAACGCCAGAAGCGTGGTGGACGCTGTAAGGGTAGGTTGTGGTTTCTGTTTCTTTCGTGATTTTTTTATTTCATTTTATTGATTACTAGCAAAATACCCGCGCTTCGCAGCGACGAAGTACTGTCTTAAAATTTTTATTAAGAAGAAAATTAAACCTTTTTAAACTGATAAAAAAAATATACCAATAATTATTTGTTAAGGATCTCTTTGTATACAACATTGTGAGTTCGGCAATATGACCAAGTTGTGCGTTGAGCTTACTCTTGAGCATGCAACGTACAGTTGGCCATGAGAACAGTAATCTTGTTTCAAATCTCACAGCTTGGATTGCTGCTGTCATAATTGGTTTGAGTTTCATGGTTTGTTTCAATTACGACAGTATTTGTAGGACTTGTGTTGAAGAGACATTCGGCATCTGTCAAGCGTTGTAATTATACAACCGGTTTCATCGATAACTTTACATCCAGCTTTTGAGAGTTTAAACATTCATAAACATCAAAGTGTCCACTACTGAAATCGTCACCTGTCAATCTAAGATGTTTAAGAGGCATTGGCGGTTGTCAAAAGGTGTAAAATATTTGGCCATTTCGGTACACTTGAAAGCGACAACCGAACAATTCACCGGCAGCCATTAACTCACATGCAGATGCATAGATGAAAGGCTTAAACATTTCACTCTTTTAGTGCTCCTGTGTAGAATAATTATCTCCTGTACCGTCATCAGTCCACACCTTGAACCTGTCCCAGTCATTCAATACATAAGACACAATGGTCCTCTGGATATCAAGAGTGAGTCTGATATGGCCATGCAATATGTAACAAAGAGAATGGAAAAGGTAGGTGCCATCTCCGGGCATGAAAACCACTCTGTAAGTGACAGTTCTTTGATCGATGGTGATCACCTTGATAGATATGTTAATGGGGGTGTACGGTTGGAATGATAAAGGAAATGGGTACCTGAACAATGTAAAGTAAGTCTAAAATACCTAAACAATAACTATAATCGTAATAAATGAACAATAAAACAGCGGAGAAGCTGTGGATTAAATAAAAAGGCTGTAGTTATCAGCAGGGAGACGTGAATCCTGTGGCGACGCAAGGAAGGGAATGTAGAGACTGGAGCGACGGACGGCCTTATATAGGCAAGCAGCCAACAACGTGGGAGGCGTTGGGATGGGGACCGCGACGCGGGTGTTGGACACATGTGGGGCCGGTATAATGGCCAGTACAGGCTCCGCCGCATGTGTTCATTTTACGCTCGGTGTCCTCGCAGCCTGCCTAGTGCAGGCGGTTTAAAGTGCGGCGCGCCTAAAGAGGAAGCCGGCATTTGATTGATTGAGTCAGAGATGGGGATCCCATAATGTAAGAGAAATGATTTTACTTACTGGTGAGTCAACCACGGTCGTGCTTGAGCTCAGCATAGCCGTTGGCTGTACCGGAGGGCTTATACGCGCGCGCGACCCGCAGGAGTTTGGTTTTAAATACATAGTTGCTCGGGGCGTGTCGCGGCGTGTGGCGTGATTGCGCTACCGTCTACCGGGATAGGTGCATGAGGTAGACATGTTGGCAGATTGGCTGGACAATCTTGCCGGTTATATTTAAAGAGTTACCGGCCAACAGGGGTCGTCAGTGGACCTAAGAGCGAGGTAGGAATAAGCACTGCTGAGCTATTTGTAGGAGCAGTTGTAATTTTGGCGGCTTTTGCATATATTCTTTTGTATATATTCTTTTTGTATATAGAGTTATATATCTCCTAGTAATTATTACGGCACCTCACAGGGTGACCAAGCTGCAAGCTATGGACGTATATATGTACGTAAGTAGGATTCAGTTAGCGTTGGAAACCTGCGTACCAAATTTCTTGAAGATGGGCCCATAAGTAACAAAGACCGTTGAAAAGTTCAATATGGCGGCCGGCAGTGGCGTCATACCACCGAAATAAGTACGTACATTGGTTTCGATTAGCGCAGGGAAGCCGCCTACCAAATTTCGTGAAGATGGGGCCATGAATAAGAAAGTTCAACATGGCAGACGTTGTTGACCATTATGACCGTAACGCATAGAATTTCGAAATGAAACCTGCTTAACTTTTGTAAGTAAGCTGTAAAGAATGAGCCTGCCAAATTTCAACCTTCTACCTGCACGGGAAGTTGGAGAATTAGTGATGAGTTAGTCAGTCAGTCAGCGAGGGCTTTGCCTTTTATTAGTATAGATTTAATAGGCAAAACGGAGAAGACGTTAATGTGACGCTCTGTCTATTTCTTTACTTTTGTTTTGAAAACATTTTCGGGAACAGGAAAAAAAAAGCAAAGGGGAAAGAATGGGGAGGGGTAGGCAGGAATTCTGAGAGGGGACGGACTGGGGCTTTTCTACGGGGCAGCTATACAGCCAAAAGGAACGCGGACCTGGACACTGACACGGACACCGCGCTGGGCTTTTATTATATAGATTATCCAAAAAGAGCAAAAGATATTTTGCTCACTGAAGCTTTTTTGTAGTTCAAGTTTCTTCTACTAGAAGTGAAAGAGTATTCTCTGTTTTATATACTCTGTTTTTGCACATTTTACACAATTTTGCCCATTAGACTAATCGCATTATTAGAGAAAGTGAACCTGAATGACACACAACACATTTTAAAAGCATCATTATTTTCTTAATTGAAGGAACAAAGTTATCCAGCACTACTGTCATCAATATGGCAAAGTAATTGTCTCATAGCTTTAACCTCCTTGTTCTTAACCCAGAGCATGACCTGGGCTCAAAATACTCTAGAAGTATGGTTATTCTCAAATTAGACCCAGGGTGACAAGTAAAGATCCAGTTTACATGACTATGCATTTTGCCATTTTAAGATAATTCATTAATATTTATGACAGGGGCAGTTTGTTCAATCAAAACACAACAGCATGTAAATAAGTCGTAAAGTTATATTAGATCAAACTGAAACTGAACCATTAACAGAAGAAAGCAACAGTGATGCTAATGTGAATGGGATATCAGACATTTCCATGCAGAGTGAAATTATTAGGTCTATGGTACTGTACTTTCAACACCACGGTATATATGCTGAATAAATTTGTTGACGTGATGCATCAGCATGGCAAAAGGGCTTGGCAACTGTGAAGAAGTGGAAGTGCAAGATAGACGTTAGCACTGTTCGCAATGCAGCAACTGTTGTTTGTATTTGAGGAAACGTGGAAGAGACTAAGGCTGTGGTAGCCTACAATAACACAAGGAGGACAACCACCATGTAGTTCAGGAACTGACATTTTACTCTTTTATCCTCAAACAACAGAAAAAAATATTATATGAGGTCAAAGAAACAAGCTTATTCTTTTACACATTATTGTTAACTGGTGAAAAAAATTCAACTTTTTCTGGAGGTAAGTAATAATCACATCCAATAGTTCAATATAGGTCTTTAACATTGCAGTTGAGAGATTTTAGCCCACTTTTCTTTGCAGTACAGTTTTAACTAAGATACATTGGTAGGTTTTTTGAGCAGGAATGGCTCATTTGAGGTCCTGCCAAAGCAGTGTCTCTATTGATTTCCACTCAGAACTTTGACTAAGCTACTCCAAAACATGAATTTTGTTTCAGATCAACTATGCTTCAGCTTCGGATCAAGCAGAGATGATTGGGCATTCTTCTTCAGAATATTTTAGTAAAGTGCACAATTCATGGTTTATTCAATAATGTCAAGTGTTACATCGCCGGAGGAAGGATACCACACCATCAAGCTCTCACTCCCAATATTTAATATTATTATTCTGATGTTCTTACTGGTGAACATTGTATTAGCTTTATGGGACCGTTGTCGACCCAAAAAGATCTAGTTTTGACTCAGCTGGCCATGGCACATTATTCCAAAAGGCTTGGGAATCAGTCAGGTATTTCTCTGCAAATGCGAAACAAGCACTCATGGTACTCTGGGATAGTGTCTTGCTATTCTCCAATGAATCTCATTCTTACTCGGTCTTTTATTGTGTAGACATTAACAAAAACCTCAGCCGAGGCTAGAGAGGCCTACAGCTCTTTGTATGCTGTTCTGGGATCATTTTAAGATATCTTTAGTAAATCATTGCTGTGTCCTTTGGGCAACATTGGCAGGCCAACATTTCCTTGGAAAATTTACCACTGTTCCAAATGTTCTCTCTTTGGAGATAACAGCTTTCATTAGGGTGCAGAGGAGACACCGAGAAAGGGTTACTCCTAACTTTCAATAGTTTATTTCCTAATTTCTTCCAGAATTTCCTTTGATGGGGCATAGAGTTCTTCTAGAAGCCTCATGGTGTCAACCTCACTCATCTCTGTTGGGTTAGCACATGATGGAATTTACTTTGAACTGGGCTGGTTCTGTTCAGTTAGCGGAGTCTAATGAGCAGTTAACTTTGTTCAGCCGTTTGTGTGAAAAGCTAAAAGGGACAGTTAAATTTTCACACAGGAAAAGGCACTGGATATTTTTATTGATTAGATATATGAATTAGTAATTTATAAATGGCGCTAAATGTTTACTTATAGGTCTCTTAATTTCAAATTACATTTTGTCTAAATATGTGAAGCCAATCTTTGTGACAAATAAAATAAAAAAAGATATCAGGAACAGGTAAATACTTTTTCATAGCCCTGTACAAGACTTTGTATTTTTAAGGACAAATTTATAAAATTTTTACCCTTGGGTCCAAAGTTATAATGTGCTATTTTTAACATCTGAAGCAATTAAATCCATGGCATTAAATAGAGACAACTGTCAATATTACAGTTCAGGGCAACCTGAAGACACTGATGATTAGACCCTCTTCCTTAAAGCTACTGGCGATGGTTTGAATTGCATTCCAGTTACTGTCTGTGCAAACTCTGTACATTCTGCCCCCACAATCTAGAATTAGCAGTTAACCTTACTTTGGACATCATTGGCGATTATGGCAGAAAACAGGCAAACTCCATAAAGATAAACGCTGAGCATGGAATTGGAATCGAGGATGTTGAATCTCTGAGACATTAGCAACGATCAAAATACCATGCCCATTTAAAGCATACTTTTATAGTTGTTGCTCATCATCACTGATCCACTTCAGAAAGGACACATGCTTTCAGTCTACAAAACGGTCAAGAGAGTTGAAACGTGGACAGGCATAAAAATCATAGCCACTAAAAGAAAGCAGAGTAAACTATCGTCTTGTATCGGAGACAGAAAAACTAACTGAAAAAAGTTCCATACATCTATAAAGGAAAAAATACAAGAAAATTACCATTATAATATGTAGTACATATTTTAGCTGAGTAAGTCTGAAATATTCTTTTAATATATAAACCAAGTTTTTGTACCAGTATAACATAAAATAATTATATTTAATCATGGTGTGTTGAACATATGCAAAGTAAAACAAAAGTTCTGAAAAACAGCTTGAAAAGGCTTTAATAAACCCAAATAAAAATACCTTTACATTTGAAATTAAACATCAAAATCATGCATATGCTTCATTATGAAATTAAATTTACAGTTTGTAAGTATAAATTAAAAAGCAATCTGGTAAAATTCAACTCTATACCCAGCACTGAAAGAGGTCCAAAAGTGAGAAGTCCATTATATTCACCTAAAAGATGTGCAGTCAAATCTGATAGCTGAAAAATTTAGTGCTTTCTTCTAATCTCTCTAAATAAGGAATCAGCTACTATAATCAGTTTTATTCATGCCGCAAACATGGAAATTATGTATTTGTTTAACTTTTGAATTCCTTCTTAACTGTTACTTAAAACACTGAGTAACAAGTGAGTGGCGTGCCTAATTCAATTAATGTATCAACTATAGGTTATTAAAGTCTTACCAATTCAATGGGCAAAGGTCTCCAAGTGCTGTAGAACTTATATAAACAGAAAGTATCCATACAAGATTAGAAGTTATATACAGTATATATACACTCAAACATTTTAATAAACAATATGCACATATACTGTATATGTTTGTAGTATATGTTAGTAACTTTGAAAATTCTGATGGCATAAAAGCATTATTCCCAAGCTTTTTTTCTAACACTCTACTTAAAGATTTTTCTTTTTACATAAATAATATATTGACTGAATTTAACCATTTTATCTATACAAGAAAAGTAAATTAAACAACTATTATAAAACAGCAAAACAATGATAAATTAGCAGGAATTTTATGTAAAAATTCAAGCATATCAGGATTCTTCACCTCTGCAGATCCAACATATCACTTTTATATAGATTTATTACACTTCACTTAAGCATATTTCTGCCTAAAGAGGTATAGTACCCCTGCAAGTAACCAGTAAAGATGTACTTGTCTCTGGAAGTGTATTTGCTACATGCAAAAACATTCATGGATCTGAAGTTGATAACGAGAGACTGTGCTTCTCAAGGATTTCAACTGTAGGTGTAAAAGCACTGCAAGAGAGAGAAAAAAAAAATGCATTCATTAGTAAATATCACACATGCAAGGGCAACTGACCAAAACTAATTTTGGAGAAGATTTAAAACTTTTATTTTTGGTGTATACAGTAATATTAAAGTGTGAGGTGGCAATGCTACTTATTCTGTCTCTGTGGAAGACATATGGCTTTCAGCATAAACAAATGAATAAGGAACAAAATAAAAGGGATCCCATCTGAAGTGTGTAGAGACCTGTCCAGGACTCCCAGAAACCTTTGACCTATAAAACCCCAGAAATTCATCATGGGACCTACAGGTAGCTTTTGCCACTGTTGATGTCAAAGTGCATGAGAATACCATTAGAAAGAGGCTGTACAAATTAAATCTACATGGAAGATATACCAGGAGAAAACCGTTGCTGTGCAGAAATAGAATTAGGGAAAGATCAAAGTTTACCCATGAACACCTAGGTAAAGACCATGACTTCTGAAACAGTGTGCTCTGAGACAGAAAGAAATGTTAGTGCATGGTACCAGAATAATTTTTGACAAAAACCAAATATAGCATTTGACTAGAAGAACCTGATACCAACTGTAAAGAATGAAGGTGAGAATGTTATGGTTTAGGGATACTTTGCTGCATCAGGGACTAGGCAGGTCATCCTCATATAATCCATTTTGAAATCTTCTTGGGTGTTTGAGGATAATGAGAGACCAAGTGTCAGAGGATTTAAGCTCAAATGAAGGCTTCATACCTGCAAGCTTCAAACATTGCAACATGACAATGACCCTAAACATGCAAGTAAATCCATGAAGGATGGAACAAAAAGAAAGAAATTAAAAGTTCTGGAATGGCCAAATCAAAGCCCAGATTTGAAACCCATTTAGATGTTGTATTGAGATTTGAAATGGGATGTGCATCCAAGGTGTTTTTTAAGCACTGCACAGCTAGAAAAATTTTGCGTGGAAGAGTGGGAAGAACTTTTCCCAGTCGATGTCACAGTTACAGGAAACAGCTACATGAGGTTGCTTCTACCAAAGGGGGCAATATCAGATATTACAGCCAAAGATGTACTTTCTTTTTCCACTGAAGGAAATTATATTTCTGCTTATTTTCCATTGAATAATATATTGTAAATCCAAATTTTCATTATTATTCTTTTTTTTTATAAAATTACATCACCTTTTTCTATAGATACAGTTTAAATGAAGATCAAATCTTGGTATGTAGATGTATTTAAAAAAAAAAAAAATTTAATGGGGTGTACTTACTTTTCACATGACTACTTTGTGTATGTGATCCACATACCTTGTTTTGCCCAACCAGAAACACACACACACACACACGATACATGCCATACACTCTGCTTTTACTTTAGTGAAGTCCAATGCCACTTACTTTTCAAAAATGTATCTAACTGCACTTCTCTTCACCTGCCTTAACCAACAAGTATCGAGCAGACACTTTGAATTGTGCTCACAGAACTCTCACAGAAAGAAGCTGATTAGCAGCTTACCCTGCTTACATACAGTAGTTACTGCAGGGATACAGTTATACAATTAATTAATACACATTGAAATCAAAAACCTGCACTGTTGCTTTTAACTTTGTTCTTGGCACTTTCATAAGATGCATAACAGTCAATGAATATTTTTATGAATCCAAAACGGTTATATTTTGGAAATCCATCGTGCTGCTCGAAAACATTAAGCACTGTGGATGTGACAGTGGGTTATGTAGGCGATGACGGCTTGAGTTTGTTGCTAGTCAGGTTGAATCTAGCAAGAAAAAATAAGCAAAACTTCTGTGGGACTAACAAAACATACATCAGGGTAACACAACCACCATTTTACTGCTTTCCACCACACACAGAGATGTGGCACCCTTCACCAATTATGAAGTAAGGTACTGATCACATGCCATTGCTACCTATGTCCTTGCTTGTGGCAGACACAAGCCAAGTGGCCTTTGATGAAGTGACATTGGTTGATCTTCAGCAATAAGCGACAACTTCATTGGAACTAATTATAGCCAAATTCACATGCAAGTACAAGGCAGACAAAAGAGTAATATTCTCAAATGAAACATTCCTAGAAAAGATGGCTAATGGGCATAGGGCATTATCACCTAGTAGAGCTGATCACCTCTGATGTTTCATGAAGTTGAAGACAGGACCATAATGGTAGCCTTTACTGGTCTCCATTACAGGATAAGTGGCACATTCCAATACACCAACTACAGCCCACTACACCTCCTCCATGAAGCACCACCTAACTAATGGACCAGATGCAAAATGCTTGGTCTGAAAGCTTTATAGGATACTATGCAGCACCTGTACTGACTCTATACCAAGACACAAAGGAACTTCATGTGACGATGCGGGTTCAGCTCCATGCTCCTAGCGGCTGTTCGGGAGCCCTTGAATCCTACAACATCGGTAATGTCTACGAGATGAGCTGACAAAAGGGGACAAATCTCTCATGAAGCCAGGGGATATTTCCAAAAGTGAAAAAGTGCTTTTATTTAAAACAATTAAAAACAAAAAGTACAGTGCAACAAGTTCCAATAAATAAATCCATAAAAGTTCCAGTGGGGCTAAAAACCATCAATAAATACAGTGGGTACGGAAAGTATTCAGACCCCCTTCAATTTTTCACTCTTTGTTATATTGCAGCCATTTGCTAAAATCATTTAAATAAATTTTTTCCCTCATTAATGTACACACAGCACCCCATACTGACAGACAAAAAATAATAATTTTTGAAATTGTTGCAGATGTATTAAAAAAGAAAAACTGAAATATCACATGGTCCTAAGTATTCAGACCCTTTGCTCAGTATTTAGTAGAAGCACCATTTTGAGCTAATACAGCTATGAGTCTTCTTGGGAAAGATGCAACAAGTTTTTCACACCTGGATTTGGGGATCCTCTTCAGTTCTGTCAGATTGGATGGTAAACGTTGGTGGACAGCCATTTTTAGGTCTCTCCAGAGATGCTCAATTGGGTTTAAGTCAGGGCTCTGGCTGGGCCATTCAAGAACAGTCACAGAGTTGTTGTGAAGCCACTCCTTTGTTATTTTAGCTGTGTGCTTAGAGTCATTGTCTTGTTGGAAGGTAAACCTTCGGTCCAATCTGAGGTCCTCAGCACTTTTGTCCAGGATATCCCTGTACTTGGCCGCATTCATCTTTCCCTCGATTGCAACCAGTCGTCCTGTTCCTGCAGCATGATGCTGCCACCGCCATGCTTCACTGTGGGGACTGTATTGGACAAGCGATGAGCAGTGCCTGGTTGTCTCCACACATACCGCTTAGAATTAAGGCCAAAAAGTTCTATCTTGGTCTCATCAGACCAGAGAATCTTATTTCTCACCATCTCAGAGTCCTTCAAGTGTCTTTTAGCAAACTCCAAGATAGAACTATTTCAGTTTTTCTTTTTTAATAAATCTGCAACAATTTCAAAAATTCTTTTTTTTGTCTGTCAATATGGGGTGCTGTGTGTACAT
Organism: Polypterus senegalus; assembly: GCF_016835505.1. Classification (NCBI taxonomy): domain Eukaryota; kingdom Metazoa; phylum Chordata; class Cladistia; order Polypteriformes; family Polypteridae; genus Polypterus; species Polypterus senegalus. The sequence continues at coordinate 42,117,888 of NC_053170.1, read as the reverse complement.
TAATGAGGGAAAAAATTAATTTAAATGATTTTAGCAAATGGCTGCAATATAACAAAGAGTGAAAAATTGAAGGGGGTCTGAATACTTTCTGTACCCACTGTAAATCCTTTATAATCAGAGGTTAATACGCAGTCTCTCTCACTCATTACTCTCTGGCCCATCTCCGTCTTTCTTTCCCCCTGGCTCACCCATTGCTCTCTCAGCCGGCGGAGCCCCAAAAGCCACGAGTTCCTTCAGTCAACCTCCGTCTTGGCCTCCTAAAGGACGTCACTGCCAGACCGTTGAGGTTGGCTCTCCTCTCTTTATCTTTCGCGCACCTGAAGTCGCTCCTCAGATCCCTCGGGAGGACATCTCTCTGCTCACCCCATTTGCTAATTGTCAGTGGGACGAACTAGCCCCAAGAGCGCCTACATCTAATGCTCCTTCGCGGGGCCCAAGCTCGTTCTGTCTCTCTCTTTTCAGGTGGCCAGATCATACAGCCTAGACTGCCATTGCTGTCCTTTAACCTCCTTCTCCTCCATATATCTTTCTACCTCCTTCCATTTCTCTCCCACGATTTATATCTCTCTCGTCTCCATCCATCTATATATACCCACACCCAGCTGCCTCTGTGGGTGCAGCGTCTTAATTACACAACATAGGAAGCCAATGAGGCAAACAAGAATGACCGCACCCACACGTGCAGCTGTGACTCACTCCAATTACCTCATTAACTCCCCGCTTTCGTGCAATCGCGCCCACAGAGAACGACACGGCTATAAGGATTTAAAAACCCGACCCTTTTTTTCGGAAGCCGCAGACCCGCTATAACACACTTGACTCTTGATATTTAAACAATCATAGCAACACCAAGAGAGATGTGGTAAATGACACCTGGTGTGGCGGAAGTGCCGCATGGACACCCGAAAGCACTCAGTGTGTCCCTGGTATTCCTTCCAGCAGCACTTCCAGGTGTGGAAGAAGTGCCAACAGCCAGGGCTCCTCAATCCTCCGGGCGCCGTCTTGTGGTGGCCACGGGCCTCAATTGGGTTTAGCTTCCATGCTTGGTACCAGTGGCGCCATACAGACCAGGGTGGCTGCCCTCTAGAGGCCCAGGGAAGGCATAATCCCTCTCCCGGTCCATCCAGGCATCCCGGCTGGGCATAAGCCCCCAGCCGATCGCAACACAGCTTTTAATATACAGTATGCTATTCTGCATGAAGCTTCCTTCACAAAAAAAAAAGGTACAGGAACATTTTCCTCAGTTGGTACCAATGAATCACATTTATGGAATTTAGAATATTTAGATTTGTAAGCTTTTCTTTGGGTAAGAGCACCAAATTAATTTTAAGCAAGTTTCTTACTATATTTGTGACAAAGAGAACAGATTTTATTCTAGCTTGTAACTGCTTCAAATCTTTTCTCATTTAAGTTATAGACACACTGCTGCCTAAACATCCTGTGACTTGGGATAATTCAAGTCTAACAAAGATTTCACAATGGCTTTTATTCCTACTTCCAACAGGCATTAGTCTCATATTTTTAAGTGCCTTGTGCCATTTATTGTTTTTTTATTCAGGCACACTTCATAAAGCATATAATGTGTTCTACAATAACTGTTTTTCACTACAAACAAAATCAGTGCACAAACATGTAAAGTGGGAATAATTTCTGATGCTTAAAAGCTACTGAAACTAGCATCAACAAAATTTCTATTTACTATACACTGCATGAATATTTGTACTTTATACAAGGAAAATACATAAACAAACAGAAAGGCATCTCCTTGGAGCAACAAATGTTAATGTTTCATAAAATGCTGTTCTACTGAACTAAAGCAGATGGAGGATTGTATTTTAGGTGTAAATAACACATTAAGAACAAATTGTACTGTATTATACTGTTCACTACAGATTATACATATTTTTAGAGTACATTGTGGTAAATTTTTTGGTTTAAAAAAAAAAAAAAAACACAACACCTACCATCCAGGTCTTATGATGCTGTATTTCCCAGGTGTAGCTAAATCTATCACCGTTGAACCTAAACGACACAAGGGGCTCATTCTGTCACCAATTGGTCCACCGTCAATAACAACGGCTAGCTGAGGCCAGAGGTTACAAAATTCCTTTAAAACAAACCAAAGAAAATTAAAAAACATGTTATAGTACCTTATTTGGTTTCTTAAATTACATAACTACACAAAATTACAAACACCTACTTTTACCCACACAAAAAGATTTTTATGCAAGAACGACAGTGTATTGACTACTGCTGCCTTATGGACCTAGCATCCTTGGTTTGAATTCTGTGCACAGATGTTGTCCCCTAATCTGCATGGATGTTTCTCTTAGTACTGTACTATTCCTTCTGCATCTCCAAAGACAAATTGATTAAGTTTACAGACAATTCTGAATTGGAGCCTGTGTGTGTATGAGTGCATATGCGAGTGGAGCTGGTAATACCACTAGACAGGACACCAGTCCGTTTCCTGCCTTAAACCCAGTTCTGCTGGCATAAACTCTAGCATACTGCAATCCTAAATTGGTCTCAGCAGATTGTACAACGAGATAATAAAATGATGTGCAAGAATGATATGCACAGATTGAGTAAATTCTTAAGATAGACTGAATTCACAATTCAGGATTAATAGAATGTTTGGTTAATATTATTTTGTTTAATATTCTGAGAAAAAAACAATTGTTAATGTCAAACCTACTATGATGCTTATACTGTATACCAAACAATTAGTAAATGGAGAAAACCACACCGACATCTCACGCATCAATCCTTCTTTTACACGGATTTTTACAATACAGGACTGCAGGAAGCCAGAGCTAAATTGGGTAGCACAGAATACAAGGCATTTTCAATGAAAAAAAGTAAAATGTATTAATAAATTAAGCCTAGTACAACAAAATACAGCACAGCTTAATACAGTAAATACTACACATACAACAAAACATCACAACATAAAAAGACAACAATTAGCAAAAATGTTATCAAGTAAACAACCATGAAAACTACTTCAGAATAAATGTGTTGTTATGGGAGAAAAACTACAATTTGTCAGTTGTACAGTGTTCTCCCCCAAGTGAATCTGCTCTTTTTTTTCAGTTTGTTTTCTGTGGGGAGAAGATTGCCTCTGCAAATGATCAATAAAAACAGAGTCTCTGCTTTGAAATACAGATAACATCTGAAAATTATGCATGTAAGAAGTACTAAAATATTTTAAAATGTTTTCTACATATCACATATCACTGACTTATACACTACACTATAATGATACGAGCATCCAGAGCAGACATTTGACTTTCTGCATGCATGTTTTCAACCAGACGTGGCCCTTGCTGTTCAGGCACAAAATGTCAATAGCTAGCCATTCATTATTTTCCATTAAGACAATGATGGAGGCTATTCTTCTAGAATCTGGCATACTTATGGAACTAGAATGATGCAATCCATACCACTAATGAAATTAAGTTGATAGCACAATTTTACACAGGCAGGTAGCTGACTGCTGGAAACAAAGTTACATCCCTGTCCAAGTATGCATTAATTACTAATTCTGTTGCTATGGTGTATGCAAAATACAGCTTTGAAATGCATGTCCACAAAAGCATTATTCTTGAATGTGAGAAAACATAGAATGTACACCTTTCCTTCTGGCTGCCACTGTTCCATAATGTTAATGAAATTCACAATGCTCATCCCTGAACCAACTTGGCAGGTGTATAAGTCCACTGCAGGTCCCACTCACATATATATTCACACCTTCACTCAAACAAGCCAACTTGAAATGGTCAGTTAACCTTCCTTGCTTGTCTTTGAAGATGTAGGATGAAAACCCAATATCTGAAGGAAAACCTCTGCACACACAAGCAAACTGCGTGAAATTTACAGAAGGATCAAGAAAAAAATTCAAACCCAAGACACTGGACGCAAGAGGCAGATGCATTATCAACAGTGGCACAATGCGTCCTGCTCAAATTATATTACTTTTAAATATGTTTTTCCAGAAACCCCATTGTTCCCATATCTGCTTTTGATTATGTAGATGGAAATAAAGAAAACTGCAGCCAAAAAACTAATATATGAATGGCTGAATTTCTAAACCACTATATACTTGAAGTTATCTTAAAACACTTAACAGATTAGAAAGAGCACCAACAAGCTTGGAAATTAAAATATGAGGTTAGGGAATTAAAACTAACAAATATAACCAGGAACAATCTATAAATATTATCTAAGGGCTAACAAATCACTGGATAAAAGCCACCAGATAAACACACAAATGTTTAAAAAGTTATATACAGTAAAGTAAAATAAACTGCATTTATTACTGCATTTCACTACAGATGTAGCAAGGGTGTCAGCAAGAAGGGTGCTTGGCGTGACATCTGGACAAAGGAATGAGGAAAAGGAAACCTGGTAGTGGAATGGGGAGGTACAGGAGAGTATACAGAAGAAGAGGATGGCAAAGAAGAAGTGGGATAGTCAGAGAGATGCAGAAAGTAGACAGGAGTACAAGGAGATAAGACACAAGGTGAAGAGAGAGGTGGCGAAGGCTAAAGAAAAGGCGTATGATGAGTTGTATGAGAGGTTGGACACTAAGGAGGGAAAAAAGGACCTGTACCGATTGGCTAGACAGAGGGACTGAGCTGGGAAAGATGTGCAGCTGGTTAGGGTAATAAAGGATAAAGATGGCAACGTACTCACAAGCGAGGAAAGTGTGTTGAGCAGATGGAAAGAGTACTTTCAGAGGCTGATGAATGAAGAGAACGAGAGAGAGAAGAGGTTGGATGATGTGGAGATAGTGAATCAGGAAGTGCAACGGATTAGCAAGGAGGAAGTAAGGACAGCTATGAAGAGGATCAAAAATGGAAAGGCTGTTGGTCCAGATGACATACCTGTGGAAGCATGGAGGTGTTTAGTAGAGACAGCAGTGGAGTTTTTAAACCAGATTGTTCAATGGAATCTTGTAAAGTGAGAGAATGCCTGAGGAGTGGAGAAGAAATGTACTGGTGCCGATATTTAAGAATAAGGGGGATGTGCAGGACTATAGTAACTACAGGTGAATAAAATTGATGAGCCACAGCATGAAGTTATGGGAAAGAGTAGTGGAAGCTAGGTTAAGAAGTGAGGTGATGATTTGTGAGCAGCAGTACGGTTTCATGCCAAGAAAGAGCACCACAGATGCAATGTTTGCTCTGAGGATGTTGATGGAGAAGTTTAGAGAAGGCCAGAAGGAGTTGCATTGCATCTTTGTGGACCTGAAGAAAGCATATGACAGGGTACATCGAGAGGAGTTGTGGTATTATATGAGGAAGTCAGGAGTAGCAGAAGTATGTAAGAGTTGTACAGGATATGTATGAGGAAAGTGTGACCGTGGTGAGGTCTGCAGTAGGAGTGATGAATGCTTTCAAGGTGGAGGTGGGAGGTAGGATTACATCACGGATTGGCTCTGAGCCCTTTCTTATTTGCAATGGTGATGGACAGGTTGACAGATGAGATTAGACAGAACTATGATGTTTGCTGATGACATTGTGTTCTGTAGTGATAGTAGAGAGCACGTTGAGGAGACCCTGGAGAGGTGGAGATATGCTCTAGAGAGGAGAGGGATGCAGGTCAGTAGGAATAAAACAGAATACATGTGTGTAAATGAGAGGGAGGTTAATGGAATGGTGGGGATGCAAGGAGTAGAGCTGGCAAAGGTGGATAAGTTCAAGTACTTGGGACCAACAGTACAGAGTAATGGGGATTGTGGGAGAGAGGGGAAAAGTGCAGGCAGGGTGGAGTGGGTGGAGAAGAGTGTCAGGAGTAACTTGTGATAGTATCAGCAAGGGTGAAAGGGAAGGTCTACAAGACAGTAGTGAGACCAGCTATGTTACATGGGTAGGAGATGATGGGACTGACCAGAAAGAAGGAGACAGAGCTGGAGGTGGCAGAGTTAAAGATTCTAAGATTTGCATTGGGTGTGACAAGGATGGATAGGATTAGAAAGGAGTACATTAGAGGGTCAGCTCAAGTTGGACGGTTGGGAGACAAAGTCAGAGAGGCAAGATTGCATTGATTTGGACATGTGCAGAGGAGAGATGCCGAGTATATTGGGAGAAGGATGGTAAGGATAGAGCTGCCAGGGAAGAGGAAGGCCTAAGAGAAGGTTTGTGGATGTGGTGAGAGAGGACATGTAGGTGATGGGTGTAAGAGAGCAAGATGCAGAGGACAGATAGATATGGAAGAAGATGATCCACTGTGGCCACACCGAACGGAAGCAGCCGAAAGAAGAAGAAGAAAATAAACTGCATTTTCAGAGCAGTAAAAATTCATGTGTATTTTTAATTATGCTATCAAAAAGCCAGTTTAAGTCTAACACCCTCAGAATCCTATAAGTTTAAAACTAACTGATTTAAACTTTAAAGGACTAATACCATCATTTGCTAATTAAAAACAAACTCTGACGATACTGCATCTAGCCTCGAACAGCATTTAACAACTAACAGAAGAAGCCTTTTCTTTTTTTAACTCATGTAACCATTTTCTGGACATGCCTCTCCTCTTTCACCTATAAAGCTCAACTTCCAATGATGCATTCTTCATAGAAACAACTGTGATCTGCTGAAACACATCAGCATACTGCACCCATATCTGAAACATGTCTCCATATTAAGCAGCCTTCAGTACTTATAAATAAGCTGCTTTAAAAAAAAACAAAAACTCAACAATAGTAGTCATTTAAACACATCCATAACTTTGTGATAAACAAAGGCTCTAAAGATAAACTGGGTCATGAACAAAATTGGGGCTTGGCGCACATAGCGACTGAATGTTGTGCTGCTTCCATCCCCTCTGTTTACTGTGGTTAAACAATCTAGTATGATATACAGTATGCCCACCTCTTATTATTATGATCATTACTTCATACAGATAGTACCATAGCGGGTTACTTTAATGTTCTGTATGGGTAAAACAGTACATTTGAAAATGTGTTTTGTTTTGTTTTTTTAAATTGTTCTGTTCCCCAATGACAATAAAATGTATTTTGTTAAGTTTGAAGACCTTCTCATAAGAGAAAAATCAAAAATTAAAATTTAGATAAACACCAGGATATATACCACCATCTACCAGTTAGATGGTTCTTTTTCCCAGTATTGCAACCCAAAACTTAATAGTGTGTCACTACAATACAAGTAACAAGATATGTTTATTAAGTAGCCACAAACTTACATCCACTGTGAGTGTACTAGACTGAGAACTGAGGTTTGCACTTGTTAGAGCCAATGGTTCTTCACATTTCTGCGCCAACATCTGCATAAAAGCATGATCTGGAATGCGTACTCCCACAAGCTGAGAAGGAACAAAAGGTTTAAATGTACAAATATATTTAAGTATATGAAAACAAAGCTTTCCTCCAAAACAAATTCTAAAACTAGCCATTCTATGGATGAAAAAACACATCTACAAGGGTTATTTTTTGTGCAATATTTTAAGAATATGTAACCACGATATTTTTCCCTCAAGTCCCAGCAGTCACACTTAGCAGTGAAAAAGATATATGAACCAGCATCAAAAGGTCAGTCAAATAATCTAAACAGGATAATAAATCAAACAAAACAAGGGGGAAAAAAAGTGTCACAAACTGAATGCAATAATCTCAACAATCATTTCTAGTAGAGTAAAGTAATGTTTGTAAATATCTTACAGGAGTGAAGGGATTTAGGTCTGGATTCAATGTTGCAGATCTTTCAAAGACTAAGGTTACAGGTCCAGGCAGAAGGTCTCTTAATAATTGGTCAGAAACAGTCACTTTACAGTACCTTAAACCACAAAAGATTAGGATTTTAAACTCAGTATTCTTTGACACAAATATTATTTTAAGACTTTAGACATCAGCACATTGCCAGGACAGTAATTTATGCTTAAATGAAATTAACTCAAGAAGATCATGCTCTTCAAATAATGATCCTTCATGTCAAAAACTTAAGCATTTGAATTTAAGGATGCTCATTTTAGTATAGTGTTCACTGTCTTTAGTATCTAGTGGTGTCACGTTGAGCAATCAATGTTTTGATCTGGTAATCATTCCAGATATTAAAAAAACTGGCGTTATCAGCAATGAATGACTCAAAGTAAGAACTGTGTCACTTTTTTTAAAAATCACATTAACATGTGAAATATATGATGCACTGTTCTGAGCACCTAGTGAAAGGAATGAATATTTGGGGAAAAAGAAGGTAGGCTTCTGTGGAAAATCAAAATTTTCAATTTGCTACTTATGCTATGTTATGTTATCTATTTTAATACTCTTTCGGAATACTACTAAGCCTCATTAAAAACATAATTTATTAAAAGGCCCAAATCATATATGCCCTTTTCCACACAAGTATTGTGTGCTGCCTTTGCATTCAATAGTGTTTTTTGTAGTTTGCCTAAAGCTTGGGTTTTTGTTTTTGACTGCTGCGTTTTTTGTGGAGTGCACCAAGTTCATCAATGGAAGCATGTCATTTGAAAAGAAACTAATAAACAGTAAAATCAAAGGAATGGTTATGAACAGTTGGTTAATTTTATATGATGATGCACAACATGTAAATGGTTACAACTATAGATTCTTAATGGTTTACAGTGTGAAACCACTGTGGTTTTAAGATATTCTGGTTTAAATGTTAAATACTGTATTTATTTGGTTCCTGGATCCACTTGATGCAGATCAGGCTCAAGGGGATGCAAAGCCTATCACAAAAGACTTGTCCAGCAGTCTGTACCCGGGCACACTACTTCATACAAGAGCCCTCTAGAATCCCCAATTAACATAAATGTTAAAGTGAAACAATATATAAATATGTAAGGACTGGATAACATATTCTGCTGTTAAAAATTGATTTACTTAAATCTTACTTGTATATGTGCTGGATGGAACCCACACAGATTGCTAAAGGTTTGCTTTCAGTTCTTCCTTTAATTTCATAAATCTTTTTGATGGCTTCTGTGTTTTGGGCGAGGCAAGCAATCCCATAAATCGTATCCGTTGGTAGCCCAACCACATCTCCTTGCTTTAAAAAGTGAACAGCAGTGTGCAGCACTTCCATCCATTCTAAAAGAAAAGCATTTCATGTTAAATGTACTTCTCATAACAGAGAGCTACAAAGTGTTTAATTAAAGTTAAGAATAAATGTTTGATTGCATTTTAATTCAGGGAAACAATTCACAAACATTTTCAGAACACTTGAAAAGTTGTGAGAACAGGCCATTCAAGCCAACCGAATCTTGATTGTCCAAAATAACATTAAAGTCGTAATAAAAACTCCCACAATTTCAACTGTCTTCTACTTTACTTGGTAATAATGTATTCCATGTGTCCATGGTTCTTTGTGTGAAGAAACAATTTCTAACATTTGTTTGAAATCTGCCTTTAACAAGTTTTCATTTCTATTGCAAAGTAACAACTGGGACCCTTTGTACTAACCCCTTTCATAATTTTAAACACTTCAATCACATCCCTTCTTAATCACCATCTGCTTAAACATAACTTCTTCAATCTTTCCCCATATCTCATACCTTAGAACCAGAATCAGCCTAGTCACTCTTCTCTGGACTTCCTCCAGCACTGCTACTGTAGGCCTTTTTTGTAATACTGACACCAAAAACTGAACACAGTAGTCCAGGTGAGGCCTCACTAGTGCATTATATAACTTAGGCATAACCTCCCTTGGCTTGTACTTGACAACTCGTGATATATTAACAAACACCCGAAACTTTCTTCATCACTTACGTACGCTATCTGGACGTAGACAGTGTCCCAGTCCAGTACAATTTTTAAGTTCTACTCAATTGGAGTACTTTCAAGTTTCAGACTTCCCATTGTGTATTCAATTTAAAATTTTACTTACTACATGCAATACTCTACTGCATTTACTTACATTGCGATTCATCTGCACCAGACATATCAAGTCCTCATGCCTCTGCAGCTATTTAAACGATTCTATATTATCTGCCCTCCCATGTAGTTTGATATCATCTACAAACATCGCCAGCTTGCGTGTCCATTTCTTCAATTGCTACACAGTAAAGGGCAGGGCATTTTTAAATCATTACACTAAGCAGTATTGGGTGAGCTGGGAACACTTGCTTTTAGTATGATGCAGATATCACACACACACACATTACAACTTTGTAATTTTTCTGAAGACCAGAATTCAGTTTACAGGCTTTTTCGATTTTTGCCTAAAACATCTTAACATGAAAGCAAAAAAATACGTCCTTAAAGTGAGTTAAAGGATATTTGCCAAACAATTTGGCACTATAAAACTGACATCAAAAAATCATCCTTAGCATCAACACCAGCAGGCACCAACGTTTTAACACAACATGACTTCACATTACCTCGTGTACTTGTAAGCAGTCATATACACTATAACACCCATCGTTAACGGAGTAAACCAGCATCTATGACACACATTAACAAGACTTCAGTCATCGTAATAAAAGGATACCGGTAATGCGTCTCAAGTTGATACAAGTTGGCTTACCTTGAGCGGCGTCACGCACTCGCGACAGTCTCAACACTTTATCCCTAATTTCCTTAAACACTGCCGTTTTAACACCTGGACACACCTGAACCTCTGGACGCATAGCGCCAGCCAATTGATGGGCCAACCTGATTAAAACTGGCATAAGGTACTCATTCAAAAGAACGTGTTCACAACATCATGGCTGTATGATGTAACTCCGGTAGTCAGAGCCGCGACTTGTGGAGTCACGTGCTATACACAAACGCTTTGATTGGAGGAGCCGAAGCGCGTGCAGTAGTAGAGGTCTCACTTCCGGGCGTCTATGTAAGGGATCGTATGTATTGGCATAGTTTATCAAGTTTACGAAGACGACTCGTAATAGTTCGACACCACAATTGGAATAAAAGAACATTGCAGTATACTTGTTACTTAAAATTAGTATTTTCTATGCATGTATCGATTTTCTATATAAAGCCTAAAGAATGCACTAGAGAGGAAAGTGGTTTATTCTCCTGTAAACTACAACATATCTTTGTTGACTGCCTTTACAACGCCGTGACTCAATCAGTTATTCTCCCCACCCGTTCGTTTTTCGTAAACGGGCTTTAAACCATAGACATATATAGACAGACGCCGCATTCACTGTGTTGCCCAGTCGACACGATACGTCAGCGAATCCGCCATATTGTGAGTGGCAAAAGTGCCATTTAAACTTTTACAGGTAGACGTGGAAACCGGGTTTTCTGATGAAAAAACACTAACGTTTAAAACAGTATCGTCTACATACAACTGATTTTGGCGAATTGTTTAAATGCAATTATTTATATACATTTATACACTAATAATAGCAATTATTAAATGATAATAATTATTATTATATATAAATAATTCCTCCCATATAAGTAACATTTCTCGGACTGCCTTCTTTCATCTCACACAGTACTGAAGTATTGGTTAATGCCCGAGTCACCTCACGTATAGATTATTGTAATGCTATTCTATCTGGCAACCCACAAAAACGTATCCATCGCTTACAACTCCTTCAAAATTCTGCTGCCAGGATAATAACCAGTTCAAAATCCACTGACCTTATTACACCTATTCTCTCTCAACTTCACTGGCTCCCTGTTCACTACTGAATACAATGAAAAATACCGCTCCCAACATGTAAAGCTCTCCACAGTCTTGCTCCCCTTTACAGTACCTCACTGATCTCCTACAGACTTACACTTCCTCTCGCTTCCTCAGATCCTGAAATTTGAGAGTATTCAGGCTGGCAATATGGTGCAGCCTTAGTTTGTGGAAATCAGATACAACTAAAGACATGAGCATAAAATGATGGTTGCGGCTTGAGAAAAAACACATCATCTGAACCAATTTCAGCCAATACAAACTGATTGATCAAAGATACACTGACAGCTTGCCCTAATGTTAACTGTCAAATAACACGCTCAGCTACTTTGACCACCTTGACTCTACCCTCAGAAGGAATCATCAAACCTCCTTTGTTTTTTAATGTGAGCAAGTGGTAGCTTTGATCATATGATGCTGGTACAGCATCTGTTACCAAACTAGCATGGCACACATCACAGGATGGCTTTCTCAAAATCCCGTCTAAGGGCTACCTCCCACTTCTTCCTGAGGTGGATTTCTATGGGAAACCTTCAAAATTTGAGAAATATTAACAGCTAACAACAATCTACATAGTTAGTGACTAAATACATTTAGACAAAATGTTGTTTGGAGGTTCACTTGAGCACATAAATGCATAGCTTTGCCAGCTTAGTCTGGCGTAGCTAAAGTTAAGATTATAAAATGGTATTTTCTAATGGCCAAATATAACCAAAACAATTGTTCAGCCTTACTTATGAAATGTAATCCCCCATGATCTGGTTTGGAGCTTACAGCGGTTTGTAAAATCCCAAGCAGCACATGCGTGAGGCATCTTACCCATTACTTCACTCCACAGCAGTGCCACTCGCAATATGGCAGCGACCTTGACATACGATGCTGCTGGTCATGTAGCGTCTAGTAATTCCATGTCTATACTTTAAACACCTACATATGTAATTAAGCAGCGTTCTGAGTAACTTTACGACCTTCGTTTCCACAAACAGCTTTATGCTTTGATTTAACAGACTGGAGGACCCGCTCGGATTCTTCTCAGTCGACGTTTTAAATTGTTGGTTGATGCCTTTCCTTATTGTAAATTTGCTTTTCTTTATGTCTTATTTCTAGTGGATCCTTTAAATGAATGGGCTCAAGACTAAGTAAAATCATTTTGACTTGCATACTGTCACTCTGTGTTCGGATTTTGTTTGGGCTTTACACAAAGTCGCATGGTGATGACGAAAGTGTGCCTGGGCCCAGAACGTCTTTTCGAATGTTACAATAAACATAGTGTGAGTGCAGGCCAGCGGGGGATTAGGGAGGGGAGACAAACATGCCTAGAGTGAATACTCCCAAAGTCAGGGGTGTCAAACTCCTGGAAGGCTACAGAGCCTGCAGGTTTTCATTCCAACAAATTTTTTAATTAGTAACCAATTACTGCTGCTAATCAAACAGATATATTTTCTGTTAATTTAAAACTTTTAATATTTGACTGGTGCAAAAATGTTTTGGAAATGTCTGGTGTGGCAGAATTCAAGCAGTAACTAGCTGCTGAATGAAATATTCTATTTCACTAACAGAAAGAACTGGCTTCTAATTAAGATATTTTGGTGTGAAAACGATTGCCCTTCTTCAACTGAGATAGAAACCCTAAATTAGCTGATCATCTTGTAGTTTGCTGTGCACCTCATTATTGTTTGACAGTTGGTAAAGGGAGAAACCAATCAAGTGTTTTGAAGCAAAATGTTTTCCATTATGGGAATTGATTACTAAATAATAAAGTGGCTGGAATGAAACAATGAACCCTCTGCAGCCCTCCGAGATCTGAGTTTGACACTCCTGCCTATGAACTCCAGTATTCTCCCACATCTCAAAGACATGCAGCCACACCATTTGTATTTCTGTACAGGTAATCCACCTGAAGATATGCATGTCTGAGCCTGGAAAGTACTTGGATGGGAAACCATCTAGGAGAAGCATAGGTTGGTGCCGGAAGAGGTGTTGGTGAGAATCAAAATTCACTTTATTGGCCAGGTACACTTATGTGTACTAGGAATTTGTCTTGATAGTATTGGTGCAACATGCAAGGACAACACAGAATAAAAAAGATAAATATAAGAAGATAAAATACAAAATAATAAGATGCAGCATACAAGGGCAAAACAAAAAAATAAAGAGATAGTATAATTAAAATGTCCAGGCATTCTGTGCAGGCATATAGAGGTACTGAATAGAAGCTCAGACCCGATTAGTAAGAATAACTGCACATGAAAAAGACTGTTTAGGTGCCGGGCTGTTGTAGATTTCACTGCACAAAGACATTTGCTGGAGAGAAGTCTTTGGAACAGATGATGCCCTGGGTTAGTGGACTCAACAATGATCTTTGTGTTCCTGTTCCTTACCCTGGACTCATATAGGCCAGCAAGGGGTACTTATCTTGTTGTCTGTGTGAGGATCCCAATGCCCTGTGGTGTAAAAATGGTACCTTCCTTTGGAAGAGGCATAAATCAAGGTCCTGATTTTCTGTGGCCATAAAATATCCCTGGGGATCTTTCGAGAAGAGTTGGTTTTATCCCAGTGGTGTAGCTAAATTGCCCACCACAGCTTTGTTATTCTGGACCCCTAATCATCCCCTATATCTAATTGGCTATCTACTGATTTTACCCTTCCACCACTTAATAGCTCATGTGTGGTGAGTATACTGCTGCAACAATAGCTGTCTTCGCATCATCCAATTAATGCTATACAGAGGTGGCGGCTGAAGTGGTTCTCCACTATCTCTGCAAAGTGCTTTGAGCAGGTTAGAAAAGTGCTATGTAAATATAATTGATTAACAAATAATAAGATAGAAAAATGCAAGTTTTTCCAAATGATGGTGTATGTTGTCTGTTCTGCCTGGAAATGGACTGGGGTCCTTCAAGGTGTGTTCCTAACTTGTGCTCAATGGTCTTAGATACACTCTAGGCCTCTTCTGACAGTTTATTGTAATGAATAGGTTGAAAATAAAGAATGGATGTAGTAATTACGCCAGGTGGTAAATTAGATAACTTTACCACAGCAATTTAATTTAGAAATTAAGACATTTCCTAATTAGTTCTGAATTTCTTGCATATATTGGATGTATTCATGCCAAAATATGTTTTCCTCTCAGCATCCCAAAGACATACAGTTTATGTTGCATTAATTGGTGAAAATGTATGAGAGATGCACACGTGTGAGAGTAACTCAAGAAGAACACGGATGGTTTCTGCCTTGAACTCAGTGCTGCTGCTCCTCCTGAACCAGGACTGGATAAATAAGTTAAAAGAATGGACAGACCGATGGATGGGTACTTCCTTAGCTGTGGAAACTTTGCACATGAAAGGCACTTCTGTATGTCATAATGAATGAGTGACTACTTATTTGTACATATCACCCTATTTTCCAAACCCACTTATTTCACGGTATGATTGAGAGGTACAAGATCTAATCCAGGTGCATCAAGCATGTGCAGGAGCCAAAGCTAAATGATAAACCATTATTTGTACCATTTTACTTTTAATGGAATCAAACATCTCCATTTGAAAGGCATTAAGATAGAAAAACTAACTGTTTCATCAAAAAACACACACAAAAAACAACAATGGTAATAATGAAAAAGTCATGATGTAGATACCTTCTAGTTAGAAATACGGGGTGGCAAAAAGGCACATTAAATAACGAGGCCAACTTGACATGCATTAGCATTTGATTACAATGCAAACCCGAAGGCAGTGTAGCCCTTCATGGACAGCATTTAGGAATCCTGCTGTTGTCATTTCATTAATTAATTTGTATTAAGTATCTTAAACACATAATACTTATAAAATAGTTAAAAAGATTGTTTACTGAAGTTTTTGAACAATCCTTTAATAACTATTTCTTAATATGTAATACATAAAGAATGGGCTTTCAGCTTTGCTGACTTGAATTAAGGTATCATGGCTATTTAACAAGCTGTTTTAGAGCAGTACTAATGCAGGTTTGGTATTAGCAATCATGTTCTGAGTAGGGCTCCTCTGTGTTTAAGTTGCCTCCAATCAGAAGATAGAAATAGTGCTAGTTAACAGAACTAAGCAGTCATTAGTGTTGCATTATTTCAAATGGATTCAGAAGGTGAGGGATTTGGTTTATGCTATCTTGAGATCATTTGAACAACTGACAGATTGTTTACCCTGCTACTTGTCACTCTTTTTAAGATTTGACTGTTGAGGCCCAGGAAGTGGAGCGAAATGCTGAAACAGAACTACCACAAACTTCATCAGATCTGCTGTCCTCGGTATTGTGCAACAGTAAATCAAATATTTCAGTGGCTTGTTGGGGTACTATATTGCATGTTCTACTGAAAGTATAAGTAAGTGATTAGACATGCCATTTTATTTATAGATTTGGTATTTGTGGGTGGAGTGGTGGCTCTGAGTGTAGGACTTTGCACTGGCAGTCGGAAGGTTGCTGGTTCAAATCCTGTAAACCCCAAAAGTGACTCTGCTTGAGCAAGGCCCTTAACCTGCAACTGCTCTGTCCTGGGTATGACGTTAACCTGCATCCAGCCCTGCATGTAGGGAAAAACTTGGGGGTTGGTGGCAGAGTTGGCACTCTAGCCACCATAAAAAAACCTCACACTGTTCCACGCCATCTGAACTTATGTGGTGCTGAGGTGTCACCCTTTGCATGGCTGCACTTGGGTTCTAATCTGGGATACAGAGTTGGCTTGTCATGTGGTGGGTGCGGCAATGCGCTGTATCAGCGTGTGCTCCTAAACTAACTCGCTCTCGCTGTCTGTCTGTCTGTGTACCGAAGTGTTATATAGCAGATGTTGCTTTAATAGGTAACTTTATGAAAACTGATAGTAAGATGGTGTATGGGATGTTTTGACTCTTCTTTTTGTTTTTAAGAAGAAAATAAAATCAAAGTTATGAAAGAAATGGAGTTACTTTATTGATATGCAGACTAAGGACATTAAAAGGTGTAGACTTTAAGAACGTGCAACTGGTGCTAAGGTGGGGGGTAAACTGCTGCTGTTTTAGGTTTATTTTAAAACGGAGGAAGTGCTATGGCACTGGGGAATGCTGAAATAAACTTGAGCTACCGTACAATAAACTGGCAAAGTAAATATACCATTCACTTCATGAGTAAATGAGTGTTGTTGGGGGTTTGTTTTTTTTTTTCTCCTAATATTTGAAGCATGGTAGGTGAAGCACAGTTTGAAAATTAAACTAAGGCCTGCCTTATGTTTTTAACCTTTAAAACATTAATTTTTCTATTCAAATGTTCATATTTTTAATGAAAGAGGAATTTTTGTAATATCTGAAATTCTTAACTTTGTTAATGAGCATACCTCACTGAGGTTATGCTTGTCCAGTCTTTGCACTCGTGTCTTCTTGCTTTTAACTGAAGCAATTCAAGTGTGGTCTCTGCATCACCAAATTTTAGAATTGTATGTTTTAAAGGGAGCTTCGTCTTTGGATGGTGTGACAGCAGCCAGAGAGAACACCAGAAACAATTTAAAAATTCTGGCTGCACTGCAGAGACCCCATGTGTTCTAATCGTATTGTCTGAGGGATATAATCAGTTGAATGAATTTAATTAGGCAGAGGATGTCTGGTGTTTATCTTAAGTGTAATTAAAATGGATTTTTTTTTTCTTTAAATATAAACAACTCTGTATTCGTTATCTACCATTTGAAATCGTTCTGCTTGAAGGGTTTCGCCAGGTTGGGGCAGCATGGTGACTTGGTGGTTACCATTGTTTCCTCAAAGCTTTCAGAGGCTAGTTTGAAATCCCAGTACAGTCCTTGTCTGTATGGGGTCTGTATTGCATGTTGTCACCATGTAATAGGTAATCTATTCTTTCTCCCACATCCCAGACACATGCTAGTTAGGTTGACTGATGACCTGACATTTAGAGCTACACAAGTCCGTGTGGGTGGCTGCACCATGTGATGGACTGGTGCTCTAATCTGGGTCCAATTTTTGCTTTGTACCTAATGCTATTAGGATTGGCTCAAAACTTCATCAGTTTCCTGTGGCTGGGGTGTATGTGTAAGGTGTTTTTATTATTCACAGGGGGCTTTAACTAAGTTAGGAAAGCTCTAGATGAATGTAATTACTTCTGAAATTACAGGGGGTTGGTTTAACCTTTTTTTTTCCATGCTGCTAGGGAAAGAAGGTAAAAGACTCATTTCAGCTGTATAGTCGTCTTCACGTGTGTAATGAAAAGGAAAGAGCAGATAACATCTATAGCAGTGGTTCTCAACCTGTGGGTCTTTGTGAAAAAAAGACAAGAATCAAAAATATGAAAAAAAATCTGTTGAAACCAAAACAAATGAACTTAAACTACATTCTGATACTAGAACAATAAATATAGAGTTAGATAAATGTCAAAAGTTAAGTAGGTATAATATGCATCTACATTTCAAAAAAATGTTTGGGCGATTAAAACTGTTATGAAAACTAGGGTCACAAATACTTAAAGGTTGAGAAACGCTGATCTATAGGAGAGGAAGGGTGAACAAAGCCAGGACATCTTAAAGGGGAAAAGGTGAGAGTAGGTGAGAAAAGCTACCATTTGAGAGGAAGAAGGAAGGGATTAAAAAGTTGTTCAGTCAATAAGGCCTGGAGAAATATTTCCAGCCAGGCTGAGAATGAGTTTAGGTTCTGGTTTTATTTGAAAAGTGTATTTTATTTTTACATATATAAACATGTATGTCTGTCCAGCCCGGAAGTGCAAGGCTACAGCATGAAGATCAAAGAGCCAGCAAGGCAGCCCCAACTTGAGGAGTCGGAAGAAGAAAGAAGTGCGAGGGTACAACATGAAGCTAAAAGAAAGCGACTCTGTTGCATAGGGAAACTACCAATGACAGACAAAATTCCTTAGCCGCTAATACACAAGCGAGGCAAGCACATCGGCAAAAGAAAACCTCAGAGGAGCGAGAAACTTGCTTAGCCACTGACAAAGCCGCCAACTCTGTATTTCAATTTTTTTTTCTGACGATTTTAATAGTTTTGATGAGTCCGGGCTTTTTACAGCCCAGGCTTACACAGCTAATATTTTATATAATGAAGGAGTATGTGCCTATAAATGTTTTGTTTCAGATGAGCAATTAAATGTAAATGACTCATTTAGAAAAGTAACTAAGTCCAAATGCAGCTTCAAGTGACCAAAATTAAGTTTAGGAAAACAAATCTGTTCCCACTGCATCAAAATAGGCAAGTCTGAAAAAAGATTAAGTGAATTTCAGTAACCTCTTCAGGCAATGGTAGTTTCCAAGACATTGAAATTAGCTTTGTTCAATATGCATCTAGCCACAGAGCTCTAGGATGAAGAAGTAAACATGGAATAGAGAATGGAATTTTGGTGTAGAAATCCATTAAGTGGCACATATAAAAATGCAAAAATATAAATGAATAAAATGATTTGACTAGTTGGCCACATTAAACACTGAAGTTGACGTACAAAGGGTTGTGCTGTATAGTTGCCTGTTGAAGGAAGTCATTCTTCTTATTCCTAAGCTTAGCTATATTTTATGCCAAATAATGTTAGTACATGGCTGCACTGTTTTTGTACATTCCAGTATAGACATGTTCGTGCCAACCCTGGCACCATTAGGCACGATGTGTGAATTTTTTTTTTTTTATTTGGCAGGGAACCTTTTTTCTTTTTGTTAGACAATTGAATGAGTTTGTAACAACTGGATTGAGCAAGTTAGACTGAAACTAAATGCTACAGTTTCCTTATTTTTGTGAAAACAGGTAGATGTGCACTGCTTGATTGACAACAGGCTTGAAGATCTTGTTTGTAATCTTGATGTCTGTGACCGTATACTGGCAGACCTCAAAAAGCTTGCCTCCATTTTCCAGGTGAGTGGATTCAGGTCTTTGAGGAAGCTTGATGTTACCTGAGGTGCTTTGTTAATTGTTCACATGCTTTGTGATTTTTCTCACAAGTAAAGCCCTCTTTTCTCCTCCCCACCTCATTTCAGGCACATGAACAGCAAAGTTCTTCACCTGAAAAATGACTGCGTTGGTCTCAGCAGAATTTGTTTTTGAGGGTTAACATACCTCATCAGCTGAATAATCCTGAGTACATTAAACTGTTTCATATTTAAATTATTTTGATAATTTTAAACTTGTGGATAGCAAAATGTTGTTAATAAAGATTATAGTTTTACTGATCTGTAATTTTGTGTTCACCGAGTACTTTATGGGAAAAGGGCCTTTACGTGCACTTCAAGGACATGTTTAAGGCATCCATGATGTTGTTAAATAAATCTACTACGTTATAAATCACTATGCTCTAAAGGACAGGGCACACAGACCAATGTGATTGGTCAGTTTGGCTTTGATGATGGTAACGACAGATGAAGTACAAGTGTGAGACGTGTGAGACGCATGAGGAGGAGTAAAGGCATATGAGGTATGCTGAGAGTCGGCAAGAATTAAACCGGACAGTAGGTGGGAATGGCGTTTTGAAAATGATGACGGAGTCTAAGAAGCAGGCTTTACAGGGACACACTCGAGGAGGCACCGGTGAAGAATGTAGAGGAAAGATGCTGAAGGTACACCCGGGACGAGAGAGAGCAATTTTCGACAGCTACTGAAAAAATTTAAAAAGGGGGAGAGAGGTTGTGCTATGACTCAAAGCTGCTCACGATAGAACTGGGAACCACAGAAGATACTGGCTTGCCTGGTGTAAAGGCTCCAGGTGCATTGGGTAGGACCCCTCCTATTAACTAGAGTAGATCAATGCTTTCAGAATTCTGCCTCTCAAACGGGGCCCACATTTCTACAACATACATAAAATGTTAGTTAGCTGGTCCTATGATTTTTAAATCCAATATATTCTTGTTATAAAGACAAGACCCATACTACTGTATATGGTATACTCTAGTAAAGTATGGCTAAAACAGATCACAAAGTTCAATTTAATATAATAGAAAAATGTGGAAAAAAGAATAAACCCTCTACACCGCAGAATGACAAGGATGCCTCTCTATCCCTGAAAGCCTGAAGACTTGGTGACCCCTGAGCAACTGTGTTTGAGTCCCAGGCATTACAGCTCGGCAGTGCATGCCCTCTGACACACCACACATTTCTGATATTGCTTATTTTCTTCTTCTGAGAATGTCCAAATGTTTTTGATCGGGAGAAGCCGGTTAAGAAAATGAAAAATTTAGGTTACGGAATCTTAAAAAGCAAGCAATTACGATTAAGCAAACAAAGTGCAGTATGTTTCATTAGCTTCAGTAATTGACTACTAGTTCAGAAATTGGTTGAAATGAAAACCCTTGGCCTCCCTGCAACTGAGCTGGAGATCCATTTCAATGTATTGATTATTAATTTGCCACTTAACATGCAGATTATTTCACTGTAGAAATTGTCAGGAATAAATAACAGAAGTTAATTGAACAGGCCATTATTTTACTAGAAATCATTTGCAAATGGTGGCTAAATACAAATATAGTACTCTTGACAATTTCAAAGCTGCAGCTGAGATTTCTTGGCCAGAAATGTGAAGAACTTAAACAGGAAACAATGCTAATTCACTCTATTCTTAGAGCTCTTGGTGTGGTTTGGTCGTGAAGGCTAAAGCCACCACACCTACTCTTCTAAACAACACGCAGTGTACATCAGAACAATCTCCATTGTGGTAAATGTAAACCTGCCGGTATGCATGAAATCATTTCAAACATGTGCCTCTATCACGAGTAAACCCACCAAAATACGGTGGCGTTTCTAGAGCCTCTGGCGACATACACTACCTTGTGGGATAAACTTTCTGCATGTCCTGTTTGTGTCAGTAGGTGGTGGTCTTCTAACATGCAATGTGAATGGAGCTAACCAAGGAATGACAGCACATTTAATTCATGCGTAAAAGACATAGTGTGTCTTTAATGTTACCCGAAGAAATTATATATATATTGAAATAATTATGTTTTACATTATTAAAAAAGAAAAATACAAATTTCAAATTACAGTAAAATAGGAATAACTGTTTTGGCTTTCCAACAATATACAGGATGGAATACATAATTTCATATTATTCAAGTCTTTTTTGTTGTAATGGTTTTGCATTATGTCAGGACAGTGTTAATACATTTTTTATATTTCATGGAAAAAGCCATCTTTTCTTTTGTTAAACAAAAATTCATCTAAACCCATGAAAAAATTTGAACTTCCTCAACATATTTTGGTTTGCTTTTCTTGCAGGCAGTTAATCCTCTCTGTGCTTCTCTACTAGCCTCGGGACGCAGCAGGAAGCCGTTTTACGTGACTTTTCCATAAACACCTTGGTTCCTGTGCCACGGCTGAATATGGGACTGAAGTACTATTGTACTTGGTGCCACTTCTATACATTACCAGTTGGTGGTTTAGATTTGGGTTGTTTTGTGCCATGGGGTGGTTTTCTTGTGCAAAATTTGAGAAATAAATTCAGGGGACTATAAACAAACTGTAAGCACTTATTATAGTCTGGGCTTATATTCATGCTAATGTAAAATGG
Source organism: Polypterus senegalus (assembly GCF_016835505.1). Taxonomy (NCBI): domain Eukaryota; kingdom Metazoa; phylum Chordata; class Cladistia; order Polypteriformes; family Polypteridae; genus Polypterus; species Polypterus senegalus. The sequence goes on along the minus strand of NC_053170.1, from coordinate 42,095,773 downwards.
AACCTTTAACCTGTAACAAGGCGCTGTTTAGAGGTGAATGTCAAAGAACTAGAAGAAATAGCCTTGTGTATTACAAAACAATTAAGACTAAAACAAGATTATAAAAAATTAAAAAAAAAGAAAACACATAGTGCAGATTCCCATGTCAGAAATGCCCCCTTCTGTGTGGGTAAGTATGCACATGTCGAGCTCTTTGGTTTCATGTATTCATTGTCAAAATATCACCTTCTGCGCAGTTCCTGTTTGTAGTCTAATTCAGGTTTAATTGATTTTTGGCGTTGGTGAAAATGGGGCTTTAAAAGTGTAGCTTATTCAGAAAATATTGTATATTTTCTTAGTGTTTTCAGTCAGGTTTGTAAAAATTTGATTCTTTTTAATGTAGGAAACACACATTTGTAGGATTTTTTTGATCTAAAAGTGCCAATCCTAATGTGAATGAGAAACTGCCAAAAATGCCCATATGAACTTTGCTAAAGGAGGCTTTTTTTCAATGTCATTTGTCATTTTCTAACCCCCTAAATCTAGACTAGGGTTGTTGAGGGTCCTGGAGCCTATCCCAGCTAACATACGACACAAAGCAGAAACAAACCCTGGACAGGGTGCCAGTCCATTGCAGGGCAAAAGCACACTAGGGACAATTTAGCGTCACCAATCCACCTGATCTGCGTGTCTTCGGGCTGAGGGAGGCAACCAGAGCAGGAGAACGGGGAGAACATGCAAGACTGCACACAGGGAGGACCCGGGACAGGAACCCTGCTCTCCTTACCACAAGGCACAATGCTGCCCTACTTTTTCAATGTGATTGGCTTAATTTATAATGTGAGAGTAAAAGGAGTTGGGTGATCCTATTATTTACATTTGGAATTTGCTCACAATAGAAAAAGTTTTGCATGATCTGAATAAACAAGGGTTCTAATTTAAAAGAATGATACCTTGTAGGTGCAAATTGTCATCAGGGTGATACTCTTCAAGTCACAATAGCAATAAATGTGTTGGCAAGTGACAATTGCAATGTGACTGGGCAGACACTATGCCATGTTGCCTGTACAGTAACCATAATGACTATTGCTGATCAAAACTGCTGTCATGCCAGCACAAATAACTGTCACTCCACAACACTCAAGTGAATATGGCATCATACACGAGGCAGAAGAACAAACAAAGGAAACCATTCAGTCAACAGACACTACAGAAACAAGTGGGCTTTGTGGGGGTCCTTTTTAACTTCTATAAGAAAAAGAAGCTCATCTGTAGTCTATAGACAGAATGCCAGGGACTTCCTGAAGGAAGCTGGAGAATTAGACACATAACCCACAATATGTGACTCCTACAACAGGAGCCCACAAAACAAATGGTCTTTTAGAGAGTCTGAAGCCAACAATTATGTTCTTTCTTTTCACAATTCCATAAATCCTTACAGCTCATATTACAATACGGACACAGTTAAAAACTGTGATCTTACAGGCGTTGGAGTATTTACGCAAGGACCGAAGTACATGACAACGTGGAAAGATGACATATGGCTAACAGAAGACTTTTGAAGCTGACAGTGACAAAGTGGGATGTAACTGGCATGGGTTTACCAGGGTTAAACAGGGAAACATCCTGCCAGCTGTCAACGTACAAAAATAACATGAATCTGTTAGCACATTGAGCTTAAATTGTAAGAATTATACTTGAAAGCATATAGTTCAGAAACATTCAGACCCCTTCTATTCTTTCATGGTTCGCTATGTTGCAGCCTTGTGCTTAATATCATTTAAAATTCATTTCCCCAGGCCTTTAATGACCTCTTAGGCATAGCCATCAGCAGTGTATCTGTCTGCGGAGAGTGTGTCGACCTCAGTGACTCTTCCTATGAAGTCAGTCGATGGACTGTGAGAGCTAGGAGGCTCATGAAGTTGCTGGAAAGGAGTGTGTAGCACTCCCGCTTTCTCTGCAACAGGACAAAGGTCCAAGTCTTTACAGTCCTAGTGCTTCCTGGTTTGCTAGATGGTTGCGAGACATGGATGATACCCAGTGACCTGAGATGACAACTGGACTCCTTTGGTATTGTATCCCTTCAGAGAAACCTTGGGTACCGCTTGTTTTACTTTATGTCAAATGAGCGGTTGCTCATGGAGTCCCGATTGAGGTACATGACCTGCATTGTGAGGGAGCGTCAGTTACGGCACTACGACAATGTGGTGTGATTCCACAAGGGTGATCATTGTGGAGGACCTCAGTGGCTAAATCAGGCCAAGGGGACACCCATGTAACACTTGGCTGTGGCAGATAGAAGGTCATTTCTAGAGGGTGGGACTGTACTGCGTGCCTGCCTGGGGGGTTGCCAACCAGGATCCTGAGCTGTTTCTTCATGTGGTGGATGCGGCAACGTGCTGTACCAGTGCATGCTCCTCAATATGAGCCCACATCAAACAACATTAAAAACAAAACACTGGAATCTTACATTGACACAAACAAACCTAACAGATCTTCTACTCAGTACTTTGGCCTTAACAGTGATCTTGGCCTGGGTTCTTCTTGGGTTTGACAAGACAAGCTTCGCACATCTGGATTTGAAGATTTTCTGCCATTTTCCTCTACACAGCCTCTCAGGGTCTATCAGGATGGATGGAAACCATCAGTAGACCACTACTGCCAGGTCTCATCAGAGATATTCGATTGGGATTAAGTCCCGGAGAAGTCAAGGTCATTGCCAGAGTTGTCCCTAAGCCACTCCTATGTTATTTTTGCTTTGCATTGTTGTCCTGTTGAAGGTGAACCTTCATCCCAGAGCAGGTCCTCATTAAGGAAATTTCTGTACTTTTATCCGTTCAGCTTTCCTTTGTCCCTGACAATGGAAAATAACTCCTCAGCACAATGTGCTACCATCAAGCTTCACTGCTGGAATGGTACTGTGCAGGTGATAATTTGTGAATGGCTTCCTATAGACATGTTAATTTTGGTTTCATCATATAATAGAATCTTATTTCTCATACGCTGAGGGTCCTTTAAATGCCTCTTTGCAAACTCAAAGCAGGCTTTCTTATTTCATCTGGACTAGTTTCCATAAAGTCAAGATTGCTGGAGTTATGCAGTTGTGGTTGCCTTTCTGGAAGTTTCTCCCATTTCCACACAGGTTCACTGGAGCTCAGCTAGAATGACCATCGGGTTCATGGTCTCCTCTTTTACCATGGCCCCTCTTCCACCATTGCGCAGTTTGGAGTTTGGACAGGTGGCAAGATCTAGGAAGAGTTGTGTATGGATGTTCCACACTTCTTCCATTTAAGAATTGTGGAAGCCACTGTGCTCTTGGGAACTTCAAATGCTGCAAGATTTTTTTTATAGCCTTCCCCAGCTCTGTGCCTCAACACGGTCTTGTCTCTAAGCTCTGCAGGAATTCTCTTCAGCCTCATGGCTGATACACACTGTTAATTGTAGAACCTCAACTAGACAGATGCGTGCCTTTCCTAATCATGTCCAGTCAACTGAACTGACCATAGGTGAACTCCCAAACGAGGTGCAGTAACATCTTAATGATGATCAATGGAATTGGCTGCACCTGAACCATATTTTAAGTGTCAGAACAGCCGAGATGGGCACATGTCACTCTTCTCTTCAGGGGCCTCATGCATAACGTCATGCATAGAATTCACACTAAAACATGGCGTACGGACAAAAGCGGAAATGTGCGTACACAGGAAAAACATCCAGATGCATAAATCTGTGAGTAAGCCAACTTTCACGTTCTTCTATTACATAAATCCTGATCAGCGTGAAACGTTAACGCACATGCCCACTGCCCCACCCCCACTCCTCCCAGAATGACGCCTCTTTGCATATGCAAATCAATATAAATAGCCCTTAAGCTCAGTGTTCTGTGAAAAGACAATGGCAAAAGCATGGGGGAAAAATTGAAGAATTTCAGCGAATACCAAGTGGAGGCAAGGAAAAACGTACTATTTGTTGGTTTAAGCAGTGACATAAATAACAAAAGGAAGTTGATCAAGAAACACAGTGGAGAAATTTCAAGTTCAGAAGATCGCAGTGTCCGAAATAAATAAGAAGTAGTCAAATATCATAGTTGATGTGAAAAGGCGAGTCGTAGCCCACCGTCTGAGTGTCATATGGAAGCATATTAGGGTACAGAGAAAAAAACAAAACAAAATAGGGACACAGTTGAAAAACTTGTCCAAATGTCAATTTACTAGTTTCTCAGATCCCATCGTAACTAAAGTAGCACATTAAATGCTTCTTTCTATGTGTTTTTTTTTATGTGCTCTATGTGTGTGAACCACTACATGCTTCTTAAATGGGCTTTCTGTTCCGCTGACAGGACACAGAATCCATTACGTTCATGATATTACAGCTCTCTGAACAATTTAAATATTAAGATGTATACTTGATATAATTTTCATAATGATAGGAATTAAAGCATGTATTAAACATGGGGACACTGTGGCGATAAGTTGGTGGCGTCTAAAGATTGTTCCTGCCTCTCGCAAGATGCTTGCTGCACCATGCGCAACCTTCGATGAAATAATTTACTACAGCAGTACCGTCTCTCTCAAACCTCGTATTCCTGTCCTTCCTTTTCTTTTTCCAAGTAACCAATTGTCACAAGATCAGCTCTGTAATAAATGCCAAGCCATCTGTAAGCTTAGAACGCTGATTCTTCAAAACTTTTATGAAACACTGAAATATCTTCGTAGTACATGTTTAATTATTCCATCCATCTATCCAGGGTCACACCAATCCCAGCAAGCATACAGTGCGAGGCAGGAACAATTCCTGAACGGGGTGCCAGATCGTTACTAGCCCTGCACCACCGTGTCTTCACATGTTTAATTATTAACAATATACATTATTTTAATGAAGTTTAAAACTTCTATATAATGTAATAAACATGCTTTACTGCATTTCATCTTAAAAATGATATCAAGAGCTCCAAGAAGATATACAGTGGCTTGCAAAAGTATTCTTTTGAACTTTTCCACATTTTGTCACATTACAGCCACAAACATGAATCAATTTCATTGGAATTCTACGTGAAAGACCAATACAAAGTGGTGTACACTTGAGAAGTGGAACGAAAATCATACATGATTCCAAACATTTTTTACAAATAAATAACTGCAAAGTAGGGTGTGCGTAATTATTCAGCCCCCTTTGGTCTGAGCGCAGTCAGTTGCCCATAGACATTGCCTGATGAGTGCTAATGACTAAATAGAGTACATCTGTGTGTAATCTAATGTCAGTACAAATACAGCTGCTCTGTAACAGCCTCAGAGGTTGTCTAAGAGAATATTGGGAGCAACAACACCATGAAGTCCAAAGAACACACCAGACAGGTCAGGAATAAAGTTATTGAGAAATTTAAAGCAGGCTTAGGCTACAAAAAGATTTCCAAAGCCTTGAACATCCCACGGAACACTGTTCAAGCGATCATTCAGAAATGGATGGAGTATGGCACAACTGTAAACCTACCAAGACAAGGCCGTCCACCTAAACTCACAGGCCGAACAAGGAGAGCGCTGATCATAAATGCAGCCAAGAGTCCCATGGTAACTCTGGACGAGCTGCAGCGATCTACAGCTCAGGTGGGGGAATCTGTCCATAGGACAACTATTAGTTGTGCACTGCACAAAGTTGGCCTTTATGGAAGAGTGGCAAGAAGAAAGCCATTGTTAACAGAAAACCATAAGAAGTCCCGTTTGCAGTTTGCCACAAGCCATGTGGGTGACACAGCAAACATGTGGAAGAAGGTGCTCTGGTCAGATGAGACCAAAATGGATCTTTTTGGCCAAAATGCAAAACGCTATGTGTGGCGGAAAACTAACACTGCACATCACTCTGAACACACCATCCACACTGTCAAATATGGTGGTGGCAGCATCATGCTCTGGGGGTGCTTCTCTTCAGCAGGGACAGGGAAGCTGGTCAGAGTTGATGGGAAGATGGATGGAGCAATGGACAGGGCAATCTTGGAAGAAAACCTCTTGGAGTCTGCAAAAGACTTGAGACTGGGGCGGAGGTTCACCTTCCAGCAGGACAACGACCCTAAACATAAAGCAAGGGCAACAATGGAATGGTTTTAAACAAAACATATCCATGTGTTAGAATGGCCCAGTCAAAGTCCAGATCTAAATCCAATCGAGAATCTGTGGCAAGATCTGAAAACTGCTGTTCACAAACACTGTCCATCTAATCTGACTGAGCTGGAGCTGTTTTGCAAAGAAGAATGGGCAAGGATTTCAGTCTCTAGATGTGCAAAGCTGGTAGAGACAAACCTTAAAAGACTGGCAGCTGTAATTGCAGCAAAAGGTGGTTCTACAAAGTATTGACTCAGGGGGCTGAATAATTACGCACACCCCACTTTTCAGTTATTTATTTGTAAAAATTGTTTGGAATCATGTATGATTTTCATTCCACTTCTCACATGTACACCACTTTGTATTGGTCTTTCACGTGGAATTCCAATAAAATTGATTCATGTTTGTGGCTGTAATGTGACAAAATGTGGAAAAGTTCAAGGGGGCCGAATACTTTTGCAAGCCACTGTAGCTTGGAGATCTAAATTGACTTAGAAGCCGGTCGTCATCATATGTAAATACGCGCTTTATAAAGTGACTCAGGTTGTGCAATATTATAACTTTAGTGCAAGCTTACAGTGAGGTGATTGTACTTATAAGTACAAACAGTTCTACCAGGAACACTTGATGGACTGATTGAGTGCATTTAGAGCACTTGGGATGAAACTGTTTCTGAACTGCAGGGTCCCTTAGAATAGTTTGGCCATTCGGTGCACCATTATATGGTTATGGGTTGATTACAATGAGATGCCTTAATCTAATAAATGACATGTGGTTAATTTCAGTGCATTTGATAAAGCTGCATCAGGTATGTGAATCTAAAAACTAAAGGGAAACCACACAGGAACAGTAGCACTGCTTTGACACTGGGTGCTGCCAGTTCGCAAAACTGAGCAGAGAACTTGTGTACGTGAAAATGTGCGTGGCTTTACGCCAAATTTAATTTTTATACATCCTAATGTGAGCGTGGAAACGGGCGTATGCAACATTTTTGTGCTTATGCACCATTTATACATGATGCCCCAGGTCACTACACTAGCTACCTGTAGCAGCACACATTAAGTTCAAATCCTTGATGCTTACCTACAGAGTAGTCAGTGGGTCACCACTTGAGTATATAGAGACACCGGTGAAGCCCTATGCTTCTGGTGATGCCACCTCTGTGTGGCATTAAGTCTCAATCCAGACTCTTTTCGTATGTAGTTCCTTGTTGATGGAATGGCTGCCCACCTCCATCCGAACTGCTGGTTCCCTCAGTGTATTTAAGAAGACCCATCTGTTCTGTGAATATCTATCTAATTGATAAAAAAAAGCTTTATTCAATGATTTTTGTATACTGTTGGTTGATTTATTATTACATTAAGTTTTAATGCTTTACTAATTGTTAATCTGTTTGTAAATGTATTAGTTATTACATCTTTCCACATGTGGCAGACTCTGGGCTGTTGCACCTGCTAGGGGTCCATCCATCCATCCATTTTCCATCCATCCATTTTCCAACCCGTTGAATCCGAACACAGGGTCACGGGGGTCTGCTGGAGCCAATCCCAGCCAACAGAGGGCACAAGGCAGGAACCAATCCTGGGCAGGGTGCCAACCCACCGCAGGACACACACACAAACACACCCACACACCAAGCATACACTAGGGCCAATTTAGAATCGCCAATCCACCTAACCGCTAGGGGTCCATATACTAAATTTGACTTGGCGGGGATGAATATGGATGAGATCAATTACTTTGTGTTTTATATTTGTAATTAATTTAAACCATTGATCTGTTTTCACTTTCACAGTAAAGAGTTTTTGTTCTGTTTATCAGTGTCAAAAAAAATAAAATTAAATCCAGTGTGATTCAATGTATTACAATAAAATGTGAAAACTTACAAGGGGGTCAATACTTTTGTGGTCACTGTACATTTGTCATTTATAAAGTCAGATATGCTATGCTTTGAAACCAATTGATCAACACTTTTTACGCAACACCAGTAAAGGGTTACAAATAAAGTTTTCCATCATTTACATTTTGTAACTGGGTGATCTAGACTGTATTTATTATATTTAATTAGTCTTGAGGTTCCAGATTCATACTCTGAATGTTGCTCAACAATATTTCATGTATTTCAATACAAGCTATGACATCATTTGCACATGCAGACAGTATTTTACCTTGCGCTTCACAACATACTCGAGGCTGACGGTAGGACAGACCCATTCTGATTAATGGGAGAGTCAGTAACAAACAAATAAAAAACCTAGCTGGGACAAGAGGAATTCAGGATTAGACTTCATCATTTTAATGCATGCCTTATGGAGGCAGAAATCGGTGAAGATAATTACAGCATAAATAGGAATCTTCAATTTAAAATGAAAGATTAATTGCGAAGGTTTCTGGACAAAGGATTTCAAAGCAGTAAATTATTCTAAATGGAAAACAGTGAACTTAATCTCTTCATACAATTACATTTTAACTGTGAAGAGCCATCCATAGAGACTGCTCTAACAAACTCACAATGGACCCTTAGCATAAGTGTACATTTTATTAGACTGTTAAGCTAAGCTAGCTCTTCTAGTACACAGTTATTGTACAAACTGCTGCCCCCTCAACAAACATCAGTTTGCATTTTTTTTTATAAATTATATAAAAATATCTGTTGAAAACCATAAAGGGAAATGATTTGCTCTACATCTTCAGAGTCCAAGCAATTCTTAACAGTTCTTGTCCCTGTGACAAGTTTGCAACTACTCCTTCCAAGGATCTAAGTAGGGTTTCCTTTAAGAACTTTGGCTTCCTCTCACAATCCAAAGATGTGCAAGACTAAGATGAAAAGCAACTCTAAAGTGGCCAAAAGAAGCAAATGACATGTGAATATGCCTTGCAATAAATTGGCGTCATATTTGAGCATGAACCTGTCTTGCATGTTTCCAATTTTACCAGGTCAGGCTCCAGCGACCCTGCAATGAGAAAGTTGGTTTAGAAAACAAACACATGGACAGTAGTACCAGCTGACTGAACTGATTTGTAAAATATCTGTATACAAAAATGCAATTGACAAATATGGCACTCCAACAGCAGAAAAACACTTAAAAAAAAAAAACCAAAAAAACAAATCACCATAAGAGAGTCTAACCTTCGCTTTAGGAAATAGTTTGCTTTTCAGGTGGATTTCTTTCATTGGAGTTCTTTTTTTTTCTCCAGTGGAAGCAATGAATTATCTTCTGTATTATTTTCATGTACCCTCCCAAAACATACAATACTACTGAGCTTATATTGCATTCAAGTAGTAATTATTTTAAAAGGTCACACATTAAAGTTGAACAGGAGGAAAATACAAAATAATGACAACATTCAGAATAGTTAGACAAGTCAGTATATGATTTAATTAGTAGTATATTGCTTTCAGTTCCAAAAATGTTATTTTCCCAGTTATGTATTTTTAACCATAATACAATATTAGTTAATACAAAACAAGCAATTAACAGCATTTTCACATTCTTAAAAAATACAAACTCTTTACATGTTAAATTCCTCCACTCTTTGGGATTTGAAGACATTCTCTTCCTTTGGAAGCTTTATTTAGCTACTATTATTTACTCTCCCAATGTCCAAATGCCCAAGTAAGAGATGTTTAATGAATTCTGAGTATACACAACAGAACAGTGCTTGGCTTAGAAAATCGCATTTTCATCAGAACATAGACAAAGCAATAGGTTTCTTCCAACAAGTTTGAAAATTTGATACAAAACTATTGGGTTGGGGTGTGTGTGCATGTGTGTGTGTGTAAGAGAAAGCAGTTTTAATGAAAACATCATACCCTGAACATTAAACAGCAGTATTTGTAAAGATTACTATGATTTATGCAACATTTCTGCTGAACATATATGATATAAAAGTAAAATACAGACATTACAGCAGAGCACAAAGGTGCCTTTAAAATGTATGGAAGTAACACAACTTATTTATCAAATAAATACAGTATATAATCCAGCCAAATAACATGTTGCTGCCATCTTACATCCTGAAAAAGGAAAAACAAAATAAATGTATCCCCTCAGGAGAATATACATTTTTCATTATTTTAAAATGGAACAAAATAATAATAATAAAAAACTTAGCTGTATAGCCAATGCTTTCCAAGATAATTCTTATAACAGAATTTTAAGTATTTTCAGACTTTGTCTATTTCCATTATGCTCATCCAATTCCCTTAGTTTAAACCCTCTCTATCAAAAACATATTTTCAATGTACTGTATGATCTGTATAAAAATAAAGAACATCACAAAGATTATATTGTGCACAACATATCCTTTATCTGACAACACAATTCCGATACAATTTGTGGTGTGTTAGTTTGTTTGGGTTCCCAAAATATGGCCAATAACTACTTAACATAGTGTATAAATCACTTGTAAATTTTCACTTCTGATCTAATGTAAAATGTTTTCAAGTTAAAATATGGCTAAATCACAACTATTTGTGTATTTCAATAAAGTGATTTTAATTTTTGTTTAATTTACAAACATTATTTAATTCTATACTGTATTTTTTTATTATAAAAAAAGATCTGCTCATTTACACACAGCTCCATAATTTACTCTAATGTAAATGATGGATAGGGCTCAGAATATTATATTTTGTTATGGAGCGAGAACACATACGAGTGATGAGAAGTCTCCATATTACTGGATATGAAAACTGCAGATTTCAAGTTGAATATTAATGGTATTCCATGATCTTTTGAGACACTTTCAAAAGTACAATTTGTTTAAGGACTCTCATTTTAAAATGACACTAATCTCCAAAATAAATAGCATTAAAAAAATAAATGTTTAATATAAAATTATTTTTATCGTATGGTAATAACTAGCACATATTTTATAGCCTGACAATGAAACAAAGAAAAACTGTACACACAACACTACTAGCAAAATCATTTCTACCTAATTTAATATGTAATGGATGGTTTAAAGAAAATGTAGTAGTAAGTCTGTATCCTTAGAAAATTTTTATTTTTGTTTGCACTTAGTCCTAAGGAAAACATTTACATTGGTACACCCTTCAAGGATAAGCTTAAAAGTGTGTAAATTCAACGTTTTGATACTATCAAGAACAGTTTTATAGAACTGCTGGGAGATAAACAGAAAAATGAACAATGCCACTCATATCTTCCTCTGTAGATGTTAAAGGCTACGAAGTGGAGCATTTTAAATATCCTCTAAAATTTATTATGGACTGTGCCTGTGTTGCTGAAAATATAATTGACTATACCACTAAACTGTATTAATAAATTATACACAACATTAAAAGAACAAAGTTATTTTATCAATGTGGTTTTCTTTATACTAACTCCCACTCTCTCTCTCACACACACAAATGCAACTGAAGAACAAGATAAAAATACCATAATGCAACTGTCTCTACAAATACTGTTTTTATAATCATGTAAAATCTGTGAGGTTCTCCTTCTCTGTTTATATAATGATTGCATAGATCATTAAAATATAAAACCCAATCTATTTATCACCTTGAAAAATGTAGCTTTTCTCAATTTTAACAGTTATCAGATATACTAAATGCACAAGTCCTGAGCAAGAACTAAACATTTTAATGTCTTTTTTTTTTAACATTTCTGTACCTCAAGAAAAAACAGAGATAGCAGTACATGTTTCATCTCAGAATCTTAAGCTGTAAACTGAATAAAATAAACTAGCAATGAATTGCTATGCAGGGATATGGGAGAGGCCTCTGCAAATCGTTTAAAAATTCTAAACTGTATTAAAACACAGACACATACACACACTTCACACTTGCATGAAGACACAAGTATGCAGAAAGTCTCACGAAGAGAACACCACATGGACCTGGTTGTTTAAAATTGCAGAGTAAAGTGCTTTTAATATTAATATGCAAGATATGGCCCTGGATGAACATACATAAGAAATCTGTAGTTTACCTTAAACAGTATTAAAAATAAAAAAGAAGGTTTGGTGTTTCAGTGCTTAAAATGTACAGGTGTCCCTGTATTGAACTACCTTTTCAAATAAAAAAAAAAGAAAAATTCACTGTGATGTGAAAATAAATTCTTTAAAGATATAGAAATTATTAATCAATGTTTACTTCATTAAGGTTATATTGCACTGGTCATCATTAAAGACTTGTCTGAATTTGCTAAATATTTATGTTTAGAAAAATCCAGCTATTACCCTTAAGTAATTTTACAGTACCTTATTTTCTTTCTTCTTTAATGTTTGTGAAAGTGTGTATTGTAAGAAATACAAATTGCCCATCTTGACAAGAAAAAAAAAATATTTGTGTTCTTGGATTACATGTTCTATACTTCCTAGATTATCCTATGCAAACACACTAAATTAATAAAATTGATGCTAAAATTGGATACTCCCTTATTAACAGTATGATTACTAGGTTTCCCAGTCTCTTAATGTCTAATTTTGACAATAGATTTTATTGATAAAGTTGTACACTTTACATTAAACAATTTCTTTTTACTTTAATTACATATCTAAATCTTATTTTCCTCTTCCTCTCCATGAATTAAGATATAAAATTAAAATGTTTGATATACAAACCAAACATAATGCTAAAGAATTGGTAATGCAAGACTGGAAGGTTTAAGAAGGTGCTTTCTGCTTTTCTTTGTGAGCAAACGTCTGTAAGTAATTTTATATAGGGTCTTGTGTTACCTAATCAAATAAATCTATAATTTAATTTATGAAAAAATACTTGGTATATCAGAATAAAACAGGGCACTGCATATGTCAAAACAATTAAAATATATTCATTTAAGAACAGAATGTTTTACAAAGGTCTGAAAAATGTTATAAAAAGGCAAAACTTGCTCTACAATTAGTGTAATTTTATGGTATTATAGTCAATATTGTGAAATAAAACATTAAAATATTTCCATTAATAATATGAATGGTACAAAATTACTTTTCTGGGAATGTTTTCTTCTTAAATATCCTGATATTGTAGATAATTATCATCTACACATTTTGCTGTAAATCTGTTCTTTTTAATATAATTATTTATTATTACATTTATATGTTACAAACTTTAATAGTTCTATTTTATTATAGCAAACTCTGACAAAATCCAAATAAATATATATATATTTCTTATATAAACAAAATGCAAAAAATCCTGAAGTGCATTTACTATTCAACCCCAAGAGTGCAAAGATTAAATTAAACCTAATTCAGCAGTTTTTTTAGACACTGTTGTTCATCCAAGTCAGAATTAAAATATTAGAATTGATTTTATACAGTATAGATAAAAGGTGTCTTGCTAGAACTGCATCTGCAACAGTTCTATGCTTATGTTTCCATTCTATTATAAACATTTTCAAAATGAATACAAAATGGACATACTGGGCGAATCTATATGGTAGATAGTACAGTTAACTTTATCTTTGCACACTTGGAATAGAGTCACCTTCATACTCCCAACTTTATACAACAAAAATTATAAGCAAATAGGCAATCTGAGAAACACACACATTTCCAAAAGCATTAATTGGTGCCTAAGTTAGAAGAACTATTACCATAACTGCCCATGGTAAAACAATCTGCAAAAAACAGCATAACACATACAGAACTCATATTAGAAGGCATCCCTGGCTGTGAAGGGAGAGAAAATCTTATTTATGTTAAAGAAGATGTTTGTCTGTAGATTGGGTGACCAAGTCTGGCTACTGTGTTCCCCTGAAGTTCAGAGGAATATCAGAAGTGGGTGTGTAGAATGAAGTTCCAGGGATGCAAAAGTCTGCTTTTGTGTGTGATTTGTCCTTTTCTGGAGGAGAAGAGGAGGGATGTGAAGGTGGTGAGGAGCTTTGAGGAGGTAGAGGAGGAGGAGTCGGAGCAGCTGGAGGAGGACTGTCTTTTTTGTTAGAAGACTTATCCTTAACAGAGTCCCGACATGCACATTGGCACTGACAAGATTCCTCTTGCTTAATGATGATGACAGGGACACTAAGACCAATCTGTTGAACATGGTTACCTTAGAAGAAGAAGAAGTCAGCAGGTAAGGAACACAAATACACACACTCTGGAGATAATACTGTTTATGGTATTTTGCAAACTATAGAAATAAAGGTTTAGAAAATATCATATACTACGTTTACACTATAATTATTTATGTCTATGAACTTTTATAAAAATTTTAGCTTTTGTTATGTAAAGTCTGAAATGAAAACAAGTCAGATTTTACCACATTTAATAAGATCAACAATATTTAAGTTGTGTTTTTATTGGGGTGAAAAAAAAAACTAAGCACAACCTTTATCTAATTCATTTTGATGTATTTGCTTACTATCCTGGGATTTACTGTTTTATTCCTTACAGAGTAGTTCTTCTCCTGTGCACTGCTTCCAATTTATTCTTCTAGCAAACTGATGAACAATATTGATATTGATGATAACTACAGTATTTACTGTAACAATATATTCCTGTGTGTTCTTGAATGTTGATGAATGGGATTGCAGGATTTATAGTTGGCAGTAGTGGCTTATGTCAAACAAAGACGTAATTATTACCGATTGAGAAAGGTATTATTTCTTTTTGAGAATCCTGAGACCACATAATCCTGAGACCATATAGTTCATGTAAGTGATACAAATACATGTTACATGTTCAAATACAGAATGACAGACAGAATGGGGGCAAATAAATATACCTTCTGCACAGTAAGAAAATGGTTCAAAAAGCATCAACAACTTTGCTTCATTTTCACCCTGTGTATACAAGTACTGAAATTTACAGATGTGACATTTTATGAAACTTATAACAGTACAAGGTGCTTTGTCATGTCACCTAATAAAGAGTAAGGCAGGACCCTCAAGAAATTATTTTGCACACTACTGCTCAGCAGTAAAGAATTTAGGTGTGTTGACCATCTTCTTATATAATACGCTACCGTGGCTGTCCATTTGTCTGTTCAGGATTTTAAATCCTCTGTGTCTCGCAAACCGTTTGGCCTATTGACCTGAAATTTGGTACACATATACTACGTGACCTCTACTGTCCGCTTTTGGGGTGATGATTTTTATTACTCATTTTATTTTCATTTTATTTTATTGTAGAATAAACTCTCAGCAGCGGGCAGCAGGGTGGCTGTGCAGCGCAAGCGTACATGCGCTGTTCTCATCCCTACCACCTTTGCAGTCACTTCCTCTACCTCTTCATATCTTAAATCATTCTTAAGGCAGATTGAAGACTTAAGTGCTAGTTTAAGTGAATAATGAAAGAAAACGTACTAAGTAATCGCAACACAAACACTGACTTAATCAGTTTTAATGTGAAAAGATGCCAACGAAAGAAGAAAAGAAGTGGGCCACTAGGGTGGAGAAAAGAAGAGCTGCTCAGGAAGCAGCAAGCACATCAACCTTTGAGCAAACGAATGCTAAACGTACAGAGAAAGAGTATGAAAACTATGAATACTCAAGTCAAGTGTATGCACTGCACGTTATCGTTCAGTGCACAGTTACTGGTAATGATTTAATATGTGAGATTACACTTATGCAGTCTGATTTATTCATAAAAGAAAAACTGTCAATATTTAAATCATTGCTCTGCCTTTTGCCTAAAACCCTCCTGTTTTGAAAACCAACTACTGAAACAATCCTTACTATAATTCACAGATACTAGTTTTACTATTTCTGTGTGCAATTAACTGGAAATATAGTGAATAAATATGTAGGTGTATGTATGAGAATCTATGCATTTAATTAGATGTAACAATATTTGTATAATTAATAGTACCATGCTAGCCATACTGTAAACCTGCAGTATTAAGAAAAATAAACTTACTTAAGAATTAAAGTTAAGTATTTGTGGTCCTGAAACATTACAGTTAAAGGTATGTATGCATGTGACATACTCGTTTTCCTCCCACAATCCTAAAGATATGATGATTGGGTTGACAAGCGATTTCTAAACTGACTCTGTATTAAGGGATGGACAAGACTGATTTCCGCTTTGCATGCAACTTTGTTGGGACATGCTCTGCTCTCCCAGATCTTTCCTGAATTGGGTTAAGCATGTTTGATAACATTACTTAGAAGTTTAGTTTTAAATATTATGTTTGGTTTTATTATTTTTAGTTAACACTGATAAAATGAAATATTTCCTTGTAGAAAAGATAATAAATATTAATAAAAAGTAAAAAAATTATGTAACATACCTGAACTTCCTCCATCTGGTATTGCTGTGGTAAAAAACACTTTTTCAACTTTAGTACTTTGTTGCTAAAAGAAAGAAGACAAAATTATTGGGATACATTTTCAATTACAGGTTGAGTATCCCTAATCTGAAATACCTGTGACTAGAAGTATTGCGGATTTTGGAATAATTGCATATACATAATGAGATATATTGGGGACACTCTTGATCAAGTAGGAAAATGCAGTCACACCAGCTAAATGTTGACTCATGCGTATTATAATTTATATCAGCAGTTATTATATGCATTGACTGGACAAAAATATTAAACCTCAAAAGTGATAAATATGAGGTATATACTTATTTTAGTTCCCCTTGTAATTGGGACAATGCTGCGTGTAATTTGCAATGAAGAACTTTTTTGGTTTTTAAAACTAGCCAACAGGTCACTCATACCTGCTAAGCTGGAATTCATTAAAAGGCCAATGATGCACTACATTCTGTTTTATTAAGGTGTGCGCATACAGTCAAAAGTAACAAGTATGTGAACCCCTAGGAATTATCTATATTTATGTCTAATTCCCAAATAAAACATGGTTGTATCTTCATGTCAGTTACAATAATGAACAAACACAATGTTCTATAACTAAAGATACACAGATTTTCAGAGAATTTTTGACCATATTGAATAAATCATTCAAACTGTGAAACTGAAGGTTTGGAAAAGTAAGTGAACCCTAAGCTAATGACTTTTTATAAAGCTCATTGCAGTCAGAATTTAGCACACCTGAAGTCCATTTAATAAAACGAGTTCAGAGGTGTGGCCTAGAATTATTTTGATTGATAAAAAACACTATAAAGATTGAGCTTTTGACAAGAAGCATATCCAGATGGGAATCATGCCTCGCACAAAAGAGCTGTCTGAAGAGTTACAATCGAGAATTGTTAATCTACATAAGGCTGGAAAGGGTTACAATCTAAAAGATTTTACATATTCATCAGTCTACTGTTAGGCAAGTTGTCTATAAATGGAGACAACCTGGTATTGTGGCTACTCTGCCTAGAAGTGGGCACCCTGCCAAGATGACCCCAAGAGCACAACACAAAGTCAGCAATGAGGTAAAGAAGAACCCTAAAGTGACAGCAAAGGACTTGAAGAAGTCATTAGAACTGGCTAACACCTCTGTTCATGAGTCAACTATACGCAAAACATTGAACAAAAAAGGAGTCCATGGCAGGCCACCAAGAAGGAAGTCACTGCTATCAAAAAGAACATTGCTGAACGCCTGAAGTTTGAGAAAGAGTACTTGGAAACTCCACAACAGTACTGGGAAAATGTTTTGTGGAGTGATGAAACCAAAATGTAACTATTCGGGAGGAACAAGCAGAACTTCATTTGGCGTAAAAAGGGCACTGCATATTAATATTAAAACATCATCCCTACAGTAAAGTACGGTGGAGGGAACATCATGATTTGGGCCTGGACAACTTGCCATCATTGAGGGAAAAACGAATTCACAAGTTTATCAACAAATTATCCAGGATAATGTGAGGGTGTCTGTCTGTCAACTTAAGCTCAGAAAAAGCTGGGTGATGCAACTGGACAATGACCCCAAACATCACAGCAAATCCACAGCACAATGGCTTCAGAAGAACAAACTCTGCCTTTTGGAGTGGCCTAGTCAGAGCCCAGATCTCAATCCTACCGAAATGTTGTGGAATGCCTTGAAGAGAGCCATACGCAGAAGACAACCAAAGAATATGGAAGAGTTAAGGCAATTCTGCAGGGAAAAATGGGCTAAAATTCCCCCCACATGATTTGCAGGTCTGATCTGTAGTTACAGGAAGCGCCTGGTTGAGGTCACTGCTGCCAAAGGAGGGTCAACCAGTTATTAAATCCCAAGGTTCACTTACTTTTTCCACTACAACTGTGAACGTTGAATGCGTTTGTAAAATAAAGACATGAAAGAGTAGATTTTTTGTGTGTCATTGGCTTAACCTCATTGTGTATATCAGTACCTGTGACTTAGATGAAGATCAGATCACTTTTTATGACCAATTCATGCAGTAAACCAGATAATTCCAGAGGGTTCACATACTTTTTACTTTGACTGTACATACTGTATATAAAACATTACATGCTTTTGCCAACTTAAAACGGCACTTTGCAGCAGTGTCCAGTTTTCCTAATGTAACCGGAGCACTTTACTCAACACATATTGCAATAAAAGCAGCTAGTGAGAATGAAGCTGCTTTCATTAATCAAAAGCAGTGACATTGCATTATTGCACAATTTTAACAGTTGTGTTGCTTCAAGGAGGATAAAGCTGGTTGACTGTGTTTTGTTGCTTATCGCCACTTAGTGCTTCCCATTTGTACAGCCTCCAACCCAAACCCATGATCGTGAAATGTGTGTCCTTTCATTGTGGCACTCAGTTCTTCATAGGAAAACATCACCCACCTCACACATTCTATTTAGTCGATCCAGTGTCTTTGTTTTGTGGGGGTTCAAAGCTTCACAGAATCTTATCCAAAAGAATAAATCCATATATCTGCACACTTTACTTACCATAAAAATATTTTCATGTTCAAATCCAAGCAAAGTTTTATAAAAGAGAATCCTTGTGTAGAATGTTCCACTTGTGATGTCATGCAAGTAACTCAAAAAGATTTGGATTTTGGAATATTTCAGATTTTGAAATTTTGGTTTAGGTATGGTCAACCTGTGCATATCATATACATAGGAGGCAGCAAAATAACTACTGTAGAAATTACAAATATTATTAATTATATTGGGAACTAATATTTTTTACTAAGAACAAAATGCTCCCTAATCAGTGAACATCTATTGCTTTGTTAACTAGTTAACTTATTTATTTCTTTTATGGGTGAGACCCAAAATTACTGTACCTCTTAACAGTTATCTCTGATATATAAACTTTATGGAGCAATTCAAACAAAAAAAAACAGAAACAGAAGTGGGGAAAAAAAAAATCAGTTAAACGATAATTTCTAAGTACATACCGACTGTTCTGAACTTTTCTGGGCATTGGTGGCTTTATTTAAAATCCACTGAAGATTCTGGTCGTCCATAACAATGCTGGGCTGAAGAATGGTGGTGTTTTGAGCAGGTGTAATTGCTATAGTTGGGTTACTAGTTAGGACAGAGTTTACAGCTAAAGGCACAGTCTGCACCATGGTTGGTAGTGATTCTACACTGGAAGTGGCTGTGGAGGCAATGGCCTCTGTTTCCACAGGATGACTCTTCGTAGTGGGCCGAGTTGGTGAACCCTCTACATTGATATCTTGACTCGATGAGTATGGCTGAGTACTCAGTGGAACAGGCACTTCTGGTGTCTGCAACATACCGGGTCCACTTTCAAAAAGGGCCTTTTGTGAACATTTGGTAACAGGTGTAGTTGAAGAAACTGTTGTAGATGGTGTGACTTGCTGAGAAGATTCAGAAATGTCTTTTTGCAATGATGGAAACTGATCAGGAAAAGGTAAAACTGAAGCAGAGTCAGAAACAAGATGTTTGGATGTTGATGCAGTAGATACATCCAGATTGAAATTTTCAATCAGCCCATCTACAAAACACATTATAAAATATGGTTTAAATTTCTTCAAAACTCAAGATACACTGAAAGACAGGCTGTTACTTTCCTTTTATGAAAATAACACTTTTAATATATACACTGTGTATCTCAAATATCCTAAGCTATTAAATAAAAAAAAATATATATATATATATATATATATATATATATATATATATATATATATATATATATATATATATATATATATTAAATACTATGTAAGAATACCAATGTTTATAAACACAGATGCAAAGAATAAAAATGAAAAATGTAATTTTGGTTCTGCGATACATGCCTGCATGGGGAGAGTCATCTTGACTAACACTGTTTTCTGGACTCTGGAACATTAATTCAAAAACCATAACTGGCATAACACTATTCAAATCCATGCCTTGGCCCTGAAACAAGCAAACAAATATATATAAATATATATATTAAGTCAAATAATACAATGCCACCCTCAAATTTCAAATTTTGCAGTGACATTTTTTTTAATATATAATCTTATTGCCTTCCATATACAGTAAAAGAGCATATTAAATGCTGACTATGCAATTGGTCGTGCAATGACTTTTCCACTGGCAAATATGGAACTTACAATATAATAAACATCATACATAAATATCTGGTATTATGCATGGCTTGATGAGTTACAGAATCTGACGGCAGATTCTTGTTAGATCTTATTGAAGACACAAAACCTCATTGGCATTTCTACAGATTGATCAAAGCACCTGGGCTTCCAACAGATTTATTTTTAGACGAACACTGTTGTATTCACTTGGTAAGGTATTCAATACATACAAATCTGAGTGGCCTGACAGGTCTTACAGTCTGAATCGAAATAAACAGGTTTGGAACAATGTTGGAAGACGCTTAGATTTTGCCACTCTAACAGCTACCAGAATGGTTTTGTTGAACAGGTGCAGAATAAATTCTTAGGGCAAAGTATCCAGATCCTCATTAATTCAAAGTCACTTCACATTTAAGTGCTCCATTTGGTTAATGGTATACATAAGATTAGTTCAAAGGTTTTTTGCATTCTATTCCAAGCCTTGTGTGAGGGTAAAATAAAAAAAACAACTTACATTTCCAGAGGACTCTCTTAGTTCAGAATCTGTAGAGAGCAAGCTTAAATCACTCAAGCAAAGAGACTGGTTTGCATCCTAAAAAAAAAAAAAAAAAATTGGAGTAGTTTTAAGAAATAGTACAAAACATTTTTAAGGAGAACAGACAAATTCGAACACTCCCAAAAAAGGTTTTTGACTTTTAACATTGCCAGACATGTTTCATGATTCAAGTAATGAAGATGAACTTGAGAGAGAGAAATAGAAAAAAGTAGTTTCTCAGAGCAATACACTTTCCATCAAATGAAAACCCACTAACTTAAACCAAACGTACAAAAATTACCAAACTTAAACTGTACACTAGAGGGTCCACAATTACAACAAAACTAATAAAGGACAATTATAATTGATATTACAGTATCAAAGGCAATATTTGGGATTAATAATTTCAAATAACTACACTACAATGATACATGTATTTTGAGTTACCAACTGCAAGTATTATAACCAGATTACATACCATACAGCTCAACCTCAATCTAGCAGGAGATACACACATATATATGTGTGTGTGTGTATATATATAGGGGTGTGTATATATATATATATATATATATATATATATATATATATATATATACACACAGTGGTGTGAAAAACTATTTGCCCCCTTCCTGATTTCTTATTCTTTTGCATGTTTGTCACACAAAATGTTTCTGATCATCAAACATTTAACCATTAGTCAAATATAACACAAGTAAACACAAAATGCCATTTTTAAATGATGGTTTTAATTATGTAGGGAGAAAAAAAATCCAAACCTACATGGCCCTGTGTGAAAAAGTAATTGCCCCCTTGTTAAAAAAAAATAACATAACTGTGGTGTATCACACCGAGTTCAATTTCGTAGCCACCCCAGGCCTGATTACTGCCACACCTGTTTCAATCAAGAAATCACTTAAATAGGAGCTGCCTGACACAGAGAAGTAGACCAAAAGCACCTCAAAAGCTAGACATCATGCCAAGATCCAAAGAAATTCAGGAACAAATGAGAACAGAAGTAATTGAGATCTATCAGTCTGGTAAAGGTTATAAAGCCATTTCTAAAGCTTTGGGACTCCAGCGAACCACAGTGAGAGCCATTATCCACAAATGGCAAAAACATGGAACAGTGGTGAACCTTCCTAGGAGTGGCCGGCCGACCAAAATTACCCCAAGAGTGCAGAGACGACTCATCCGAGAGGTCACAAAAGACCCCAGGACAACGTCTAAAGAACTGCAGGCCTCACTTGCCTCATTTAAGGTCAGTGTTCACGACTCCACCATAAGAAAGAGACTGGGCAAAAACGGCCTGCATGGCAGATTTCCAAGACACAAACCACTGTTAAGCAAAAAGAGCATTAGGGCTCGTCTCAATTTTGCTAACAAACATTTCAATGATTGGCAAGACTTTTGGGAAAATACCTTGTGGACTGATGAGACAAAAGTTGAACTTTTTGGAAGGCAAATGTCCCGTTACATCTGGCGTAAAAGGAACACAGCATTTCAGAAAAGAACATCATACCAACAGTAAAATATGGTGGTGGTAGTGTGATGGTCTGGGGTTGTTTTGCTGCTTCAGGACCTGGAAGGCTTGCTGTGATAGATGGAACCATGAATTCTACTGTCTACCAAAAAATCCTGAAGGAGAATGTCCGGTCATCTGTTCGTCAACTCAAGCTGAAGCGATCTTGGGTGCTGCAACAGGACAATGACCCAAAACACACCAGCAAATCCACCTCTGAATGGCTGAAGAAAAACAAAATGAAGACTTTGGAGTGGCCTAGTCAAAGTCCTGACCTGAATCCAATTGAGATGCTATGGCATGACCTTAAAAAGGTGGTTCATGCTAGAAAACCCTCAAATAAAGCTGAATTACAACAATTCTGCAAAGATAAGTGGGCCAAAATTCCTCCAGAGCGCTGTAAAAGACTGATTGCAAGTTATCGCAAACGCTTGATTGCAGTTATTGCTGCTAAGGACGGCCCAACCAGTTATTAGGTTTAGGGGCAATTACTTTTTCACAGAGGGCCATGTAGGTTTGGATTTTTTTTTTCTCCCTAAATAATAAAAACCATAATTTAAAACCTGCATTTTGTGTTAACTTGTGTTATATTAGACTAAAGGTTAAATGTGTTTGATGATCAGAAACATTTTGTGTGACAAACATGCAAAAGAATAAGAAATCAGGAAGGGGGAAATAGTTTTTCACACCACTGTATATGTGTGTGTGTGTGTATGTATGTATATATGTATGTGTGTGTATATATATATATATATATATATATATATATATATATATATATAAACTGCTCAAAAATTAAAGAAACACTTTGAAAACACATCAGATCTCAACGGAAAAAGAAATCCTCCTGGATATCTATACTGATATAGACTGGGTAATGTGTTAGGAACGAAAGGATGCCACATTGTTTGATGGAAATGAAAATGATCAACCTACAGAGCCCTGAATTCAAAGACGCCCCAAAAATCATAGTGAAAAAATTATGTGGCAGGCTAGTCCATTTTGCCAAAATTTAATACATATACATATATATAAATATATATATATATATACACACATATACATATATACATATATAAATATATATATATATACACACATATACATATATACATATATAAATATATATATATATATATATATGCATATATATATATATATATATATATATATATATATATATATATATATATATATGCATATATATATATATATATATATATATATATATATATATATGCATATATATATATATATATATATGCATATTGTGGAAGACTGCCGGCTTCCGAGGCCGGTCCGCACCCCCAGGCCGACAGGGGGAGCTCTCCAGACAGCGGATTGTGCTCCGAGGTCCAGCAGGGCCTTATGGACTCTGTGGTGTTTATTCACAGCCCTGCTGGATACCTTGGGCGCCACCAGGAGTCGCTGTGGGGGGACTTATCGGCTCTGTTGTGCCTTATGACCCGGGAGTACGTCACGGTCCGCGTGACAGGAAGATATGGCGTGCTCCGGGTTGAAGTAATGGACTTATTGCCCTGACCCGAAGGAGTAGGGAACTGTGGACTCCTGGGACAGGAACACCTCCGGTCAGGGGCTATAAAGGACGCTGCCTCAGTCCAGACACTGAGCTGTGCTGGGTGGGAGAGGAGCAAAGTGTCTGGGCGAGGAGGAGAGGTTATAGCGAGTTAATAGTAGTGGTTTGTTTAGAGTGTGTTTGTTCGTAGTGTGGAAGGTGCTTGGTGCACTGAGAAAATAATAAAAAGGTCTTGGACTGTTACCGGGTGTCAGGAGTCGCATACCTGAGGGTTCGAGGGTGCACTACTGCCCCTACTGCCACACTGGCGTAGTCAGCAGGATTCTCTGGCCGCCTATTGGCAGAGGACCTGCATAACAAAGAAATTTTGTGTGGGCAGACAACCCTCAGGGATTCCCCATCTTTACACGGAGGTGCACAACACCACCCGCTGCCAAGGAAGCGGCAACACTGCGTGATATCCCGCTCTACAGGGCCATGGGAAAGAAAACAGGAAAAAAGAAGGTTAGTCCCAGCCGCCTGCAGGGCATGACGGACGCCGCGATGTCCTGGACACTCCTGACCGGGAGCGAGGAAGACAGAGCGCTGATACGGGCCAAACAAGCCCGGGCCGCGAAAGACCCGGGACACGGACAACTGCCGAGCGCATCATACTCCCTAGACGGTCCGGGGGTGCCGCATTCCATTGCGGAGGCGGCTGCAGGTAAACCGCCCGACGCCCCGTCTTTTATCCTGTTTTACAGGCGCCCGCCTGGAGGATTGCAGCGGCGCCTTGGGCGACTACCTGCTGCTTCGCAAAATGGCCGCTCCCAAAAGACAAGCCGTGACGTAAGGCGGCTAGAGACAGCCGCAGTCGGCGCATAACAGACTGGTCACCCGCGGTGGATGTCGGGACGGTGGAGGAAACCCGGAGTCCGCCGACGAGGCCGGCGTCGCCCCTAACGGGTCCGAGCCTCCTCGGCGGGAGGGGAAGGCGGGCGGCGCCCGAAGAGAAAGCCGCCGGCAAGAGGGACGGGTTGTGGCTGACGAGTCTGCCGCGGTAAAGGAGAAGGCAGATCGCAGCCGGCTTGTAGTGGCCAGCCGTCCCTCTGAAGACTCCAACTCCCAGGAGCCTGTGCGCGACAGCGGAACACGTGCCTGAAGGCGACGTGCTCATTGGTTCCCGGCCGGAAGGTAAGCTCAACGCGGAAGCGAAAATGCAGCCGGCCGTGATAACTAACTGTTTAGACTTACAGGGTCTCGAGAAATACCTCGAGCCCCTGCACCGTTTCTTGCAGGGTGTCGAAGAGCTGAAGGAACGTGTGGAGGAACTAGGAGCGACGGCAGCAGCACCTGTGAAGGCGCTGAAGGATTTTGTGCAGCGGCTGGAAGCTCCGGAGATGGTCGATGCGGGAGTACAGGTGAGTCCCTCCCGTCGTAGAGATAAGGGGACACAGTGCGATCGGGCACCGCAGAGAATGAGTAGCGCTGTCAAAGCACTGTGTACCCGACAAGAGACTGGGGCACGATGACTGAATGGTCGGGGACTGGAGCAAACAGCCCGGGGCATGCGCGTGGCGTGGCTTTCCGGCGCAGTACGGCTCACCAGGACCCGACCGGTCTTAAGTGCGGGGTAGCGCCGGTGGTAGGAGTGCCGGGGGATGCGCCGCTCGTGCCGGTGCAGCTGAATAGTGCTGTGCATCGGTGCGGGACGGTGCAAATGACGCCGACTCCCAGTAAAAGGAAGGTAGCGGGAATGCAGACAGCAAAGAGGCTCTCTCCTTTCCATAGAGAGCCTCAGGCTGAGCGCAAGCCCCACATTAAGCGGGAGATCCCCAAAAGGAATGGTGGGTCTCCCAACAGGATAGAAAGAAGGCTTGAGGGCAGCCAAGCGGCCGTAATGCCCTCCCTGGCAGGTGAAGGGGCGGAGTCGACGCTGACGGAGTTCCCGAGGTGTTTTTGGTCCCGCAGAGGGAAGCAACCAGGAGGGCTTGCCGGTGCTATAGTTGCCGGCAACCGGCCACGAGAGCGCCATTGTCCCCGGGAGACCGGAGGTACACCGCCCCCCAAGGTTCGCTCGGGACAGGGACAACTATATATACACACATATACATATATATATATATATATATATATATATATATATATATATATATATATATATATATATATATATATATATATATATATATATATATATATATATATATATATATATATATATATATATATATATATATATATATATATATATATATATATATATATATATATATATATATATATATATATATGCATATATATATATATATTTTGTTCACATATATATACAGTCATGTGAAAACATTAGGACACCCTTTGAAAGCATGTGGTTTTTGTAACATTTTTAATAAATGGTTATTTCATCTCCGTTTCAACAATACAGAGAGATTAAAGTAATCCAACTAAACAAAGAAAACTGAAGAAAAGTCTTTTCAAGATCTTCTGTAAATGTCATTCTACAAAATGCCTATTCTAACTGAGGAAAAGATAGGACACCCTTGCCCCTAATAGCGAGTGTTACCTCCTTTGGCTGAAATAACTGCAGTGAGACGGTTCTTGTAGCCATCTACCAGTCTTCGACATCGGTCTGAGGAAATTTTACCCCACTCCTCAATGCAGAACTTTTTCAGCTGTGAGATGTTTGAGGGTTTCTTGCACGTACAGCCCTTTTCAAGTCACCCCACAGCATCTCAATGGGATTCAAATCTGGACTTTGACTTGGCCATTCCAGGACTCTCCATTTCTTCTTTTCAGCCAATCTTTGGTTGATTTACTAGTATGTTTTGGGTCATTGTCATGTTGCATGGTCCAGTTCCGCTTCAGCTTTAATTTTCTAACTGATGGTCTCACATGTTCTTCAAGCACCTTCTGATACACAGTAGAATTCATCGTGGATTCTATGATGGTGAGCTGACCAGGTCCTGCTGCAGCAAAGCAGCCCCAAACCATGACACTTCCACCTCCATGCTTCACAGTTGGTATGAGGTTCTTTTCTTGGAATGCTGTGTTTGGTTTACGCAAACATGTCCTCTGCTGTTGTGTCCAAATAATTCAATTTTGGACTCATCTGTCCAAAGAACATTATTCCAGAAGTCCTGGTCTTTGTCAACTTTATCTCTGGCAAATGTCAGTCTGGCCTCGATGTTTCTCTTGGAAAGCAAAGGTTTCCTCCTTGCACACCTCCCATGCAAGTTAAACTTGTACAGTCTCTTTCTGATTGTAGAGGCATGTACTTCTACATCAACAGTAGCCAGAGCCTGCTGTAGTTCTCGAGATGACACTTTAGGGTTTTGGAGACCTCTTTTAGCATCTTGCGGTCTGCTCTTGGGGTGAACTTGCTGGGGCGACCAGTCCTGGGCATGTTGGCAGTTGTTTTGAAAGCCCTCCACTTGTAGACTATCTTCCGGACAGTGGAATGGCTGATTTCAAAATCTTTTGAGATCTTTTAAATCCCTTCCCAGACTCATAGGCTGCTACAATCTTTTTCTGAAGTCCTCTGACAGCTCTTTGTTCTCACCATGGTGCTCACTCTCACTTCAACAGTCAGGAGCACACCAAACTAAATGTCTGAGGTTTAAATAGGGCAAGCCTCATTCAACATGCAGAGTAACGATCTACTAATTATGTGCACCTGGTGTGATATACCTGTGTGAGATCTGATCAAGGCCGGATGACGCGTCCTCCTGGAGGAGGACGTCCCTTTCGGGGCCGGACGCTCCGCCCCAGAAGTCGCCACTAAGGGGGGGGAACTGTGGAAGACTGCCGGTTCCGAGGCCGTCCG
The DNA here is from genome assembly GCF_016835505.1 of Polypterus senegalus. Classification (NCBI taxonomy): domain Eukaryota; kingdom Metazoa; phylum Chordata; class Cladistia; order Polypteriformes; family Polypteridae; genus Polypterus; species Polypterus senegalus. The sequence continues at coordinate 42,067,954 of NC_053170.1, read as the reverse complement.
CACCCCCAGGCCGACAGGAGGAGCTCTCCAGACAGCGGATTGTGCTCCGAGGTCCAGCAGGGCCTTATGGACTCTGTGGTGTTTATTCACAGCCCTGCTGGATACCTTGGGCCACCAGGAGTCGCTGTGGGGGACTTATCGGCTCTGTTGTGCCTTATGACCCGGGAGTACGTCACGGTCACGTGACAGGAAGATATGGCGTGCTCCCCGGGTTGAAGTAATGGACTTATTGCCCTGACCCGGAAGGAGTAGGGAACTGTGGACTCCTGGGACAGGAACACCTCCGGGTCAGGGGCTATAAAGGACGCTGCCTCAGTCCAGACACTGAGCTCTGCTGGGTGGGAGAGGAGCAAAGTGTCTGGGCGAGGAGGAGAGGTTATAGCGAGTTAATAGTAGTGGTTTGTTTAGAGTGTGTTTGTTCAGTAGTGTGGAAGGTGCTTGGTGCACTGAGAAAATAATAAAAGGTCTTGGACTGTTACCGGTGTCAGGAGTCGCATACCTGAGGGTTCGAGTGTGCACTACTGCCCCCTACTGCCACAATATATATATATATATATATGCATATATATATATTTATATATGCATATATATATATATATATATACATATCATATATATACTGTATATATATATATATATATATATATATATATATATATATATATATATATATATATATATACATATATATATATATATATATATATATATATATATATATATATATATATATACAGTGGTGTGAAAACTATTTGCCCCTTCCTGATTTCTTATTCTTTTGCATATTTGTCACACAAAATGTTTCTGATCATCAAACACATTTAACCATTAGTCAAATATAACACAAGTAAACACAAAATGCAGTTTTTAAATGATGGTTTTATTATTTAGGGAGAAAAAAATCCAAACCTACATGGCCCTGTGTGAAAAAGTAATTGCCCCCTGAACCTAATAACTGGTTGGGCCAACCTTAGCAGCAATAACTGCAATCAAGTGTTTGCGATAACTTGCAATGAGTCTTTTACAGCGCTCTGGAGGAATTTTGGCCCACTCATCTTTGCAGAATTGTTGTAATTCAGCTTTATTTGAGGGTTTTCTAGCATGAACCGCCTTTTTAAGGTCATGCCATAGCATCTCAATTGGATTCAGGTCAGGACTTTGACTAGGCCACTCCAAAGTCTTCGCTTTGTTTTTCTTCAGCCATTCAGAGGTGGATTTGCTGGTGTGTTTTGGGTCATTGTCCTGTTGCAGCACCCAAGATCGCTTCAGCTTGAGTTGACGAACAGATGGCGGACATTCTCCTTCAGGATTTTTGGTAGACAGTAAAATTCATGGTTCCATCTATCACAGCAAGCCTTCCAGGTCCTGAAGCAGCAAAACAACCCCAGACCATCATACTACCACCACCATATTTTACTGTTGGTATGATGTTCTTTTCTGAAATGCTGTGTTCCTTTTACGCCAGATGTAATGGGACATTTGCCTTCCAAAAGTTCAATTTTGTCTCATCTGTCCACAAGGTATTTTCCCAAAAGTCTTGGCAATCATTGAGATGTTTCTTAGCAAAATTGAGACGAGTCCTAATGTTCTTTTGCTTAACAGTGGTTTGCGTCTTGGAAATCTGCCATGCAGGCCATTTTTGCCCAGTCTCTTTCTTATGGTGGATTTGTGAACACTGACCTTAATTGAGGCAAGTGAGGCCTGCCGTTCTTTAGACGTTGTTCTGGGGTCTTTTGTGACCTCTCGAATGAGTCGTCTCTGCGCTCTTTGGGTAATTTTGGTCGGCCGGCCACTCCTGGGAAGGTTCACCACTGTTCCATGTTTTTGCCATTTGTGGATAATGGCTGTCACTGTGGTTCGATGGAGTCCCAAAGCTTTAGAAATGGCTTTATAACCTTTACCAGACTGATAGATCTCAATTACTTCTGTTCTCATTTGTTCCTGAATTTCTTTGGATCTTGGCATGATGTCTAGCTTTTGAGGTGCTTTTGGTCTACTTCTCTGTGTCAGGCAGCTCCTATTTAAGTGATTTCTTGATTGAAACAGGTGTGGCAGTAATCAGGCCTGGGGTGGCTACGGAAATTGAACTCAGGTGTGATACACCACAGTTAGGTTATTTTTAACAAGGGGCAATTACTTTCTCACACAGGGCCATGTAGGTTTGGATTTTTTCTCCCTAAATAATAAAACCATCATTTAAAAACTGCATTTTGTGTTTACTTGTGTTATATTTGACTAATAGTTAAATGTGTTTGATGATCAGAAACATTTTGTGTGACAAACATGCAAAAGAATAAGAAATCAGGAAGGGGGCAAATAGTTTTTCACACCACTGTATATATATATAATTTTGTTTACACGTGGACAAAATTGTTGGCACCCTTCAGTCAATGAAAGAAAAACTCAAAATGGTCACAGAAAGAACTTTTTTTTTTTTTTAATTTTTATTTATTTATTTTATTACAATCAATACATAGCAATCAAGTTTTTACAAAAAAAAGAATTATGCTAAGAACAGATCGATCCCCACCCTTGAGAGAGAGAGCAAGCCAAACGGTGTAAAATTTAAGGCTTGTAAAAATACCTAAATTAATAAATTCTCTGTGCTTTATAAACTTATTTTAAAATATTACTGATTAGATCCTGCCATGTTTTGAAAAAGTCTGTACAGATCCTCTAACTGAGTATTTGATTTTTCCAATTTTAAATAATATAACACATCAGTTTCCCACTGACTTAAAGAGGAGAGTTTGGGTTCTTCCAGTTTATCAGAATAAGTCTGCGTGCCAACAGTGTAGTGAATGCAATCACAATTTGTTTGTCCTTCTCCACTTTAAGACCCTCTGGAAGAACCCCAAACACAGCTGTTAATGGGTTAAGAGGGATTGTGAGTCCAAGGCTGTCTGAGAGGTAATTAAAAATTTTTGTCCAGAATAATGTTAATTTGGTGCAGGCCCAGAACATGTGACCTAGTGAGGCTGGGGCTTGGTTGCAACGTTCGCAGGTTGGATCATGCCCTGGAAACATTTTGGAGAGTTTTAGTCGAGACAGATGTGCTCGATATATAATTTTGAGTTGTATAATTGTATGCTTTGCACATATGGAGCTTGAGTGAATTCTCTGCATTGCTACTTTCCACTCCTTTTCTGATTTATTAATTGAGAGATCATTTTCCCAGTGTCCTCTTGGATCTTTGAAAGGAAGGGATTGTAAAATGATTTTATATATTGTAGAGATGGAGTCTAATTCCTCAAAATTGAGCAATATTTTTCCAGCGTGGATGAGGGTGCAAGATGAGGAAAATCTGGAAGGTTCTGTTTAACAAAGTTCCTGATTTGAAGATAGTGAAAGAAATTTGTAGCTGGAATGTTAAATTTGGAATGTAATTGTTCATAGGATGCAAAGACGTTGTCTATATAAAGATCTCTAAGCAAGTTAATTCCAAATTTTTTCCAGATATTAAAACTGCATATGTTTGTGAAGGTTGAAAGAGGTGGTTCTTTTGCAGGGGTGCCACAGAAAGAAGCTTCTCCGGGGTGCCACAGAAAGAAGCTTCTCCGTCTTAAAATGCTTTCTACATTGGTTCCAGATTCTAAGTGAGTGGAGCACAATTGGGTTATTAGTGTATTGCCGATAACGTGTGTTTATTGGAGCGCAGAGCAGGGAATACAAAGAAGTACTGCAGGATTTTACTTCTATTGCGGTCCATGCCTGTATATGTTCTTCTATTTGTGTCCAGGTTCTTATCGACTGTATATTTGCCGCCTAGTAATAAAACTGGAAGTTAGGTAGAGCCATGCCGCCTTCTGCCTTTTGTCTTTGTAGGGTCGCTCTTTTGATGCGTGGATGTTTAGAATTCCAAATAAAATGAGGTTATTGTTGAATCTAATTGCTTAAAGAACGATTTATTAATGTATATTGGTATGTTTTGAAATAAAAAAAGGAGCTTAGGAAGAATATTCATCTTAACAGTGTTAATTCTTCCAGCTAGTGTGAGATGAAGGGTTGACCATCTATGCAAGTCTTGTTTAATTTTTTCCATGCAGACGACGAAATTTTGTTGATAGAAAGAACTTTAATCTGCCAAAAGTAATAATAAATAAAAATTCTATGAAATTTAACCAATGAAAGTCAGACATTGATTTTTAACCATGCTTCAACAGAATTATTTAAAAAAATAAACTCATGAAACAGGCCTGGACAAAAATGATGGTACCCCTAACTTAATATTTTGTTGCACAACCTTTTGAGGCAATCACTGCAATCAAACGATTCCTGTAACTGTCAATGAGACTTCTGCACTTCTCAGCAGGTATTTTGGCCCACTCCTCATGAGCAAACTGCTCCAGTTGTCTCAGGTTTGAAGGGTGCCTTTTCCAGATGGCATGTTTCAGCTCTTTCCAAATTTGCTCAATAGGATTGAGGTCCGGGCTCATAGAAGGCCACGTTATTATAGTCCAATGTTTTCCTCTTAGCCATTCTTGGGTGTTTTTAGCTGTGTGTTTTGGGTCATTGTCCTGTTGCAAGACCCATGACCTGCGACTGAGACCAAGCTTTCTGACACTGGCTAGAACATTTCTCTCTAGAATCCCTTGATAGTCTTGAGATTTCATTGTACCCTGCACAGATTCAAGACACCCTGTGCCAGATGCAGCAAAGCAGCCCCAGAACATAACAGAGCCTCCTCCATGTTTCACAGAAGGGACAGTGTTCTTTTCTTGATATGCTTCATTTTTCCGTCTGTGAACATAGAGCTGATGTGCCTTGGCAAAAAGTTCAATTTTTGTCTCATCTGTCCATAGGACATTCTCCCAGAATCTTTGTGGCTTGTCCACATGTAGTTTGGCAAATTCCAGTCTGGCTTTTTTATGATTTGTTTTCAACAATGGTGTCCTCCTTGGTCGTCTCCCATGAAGTCCACTTTGGCTCAAACAACGACGGATGGTGCGATCTGACACTGATGTTCCTTGAGCTTGAAGTTCACCTTGGATCTCTTTAGAAGTTTTTCTGGGCTCTTTTGTTACCATTCAGTATTATCCGTCTCTTTGATTTGTCATCAATTTTCCTCCTGCGGCCATGTCCAGGGAGGTTGGCTACAGTCCCATGGATCTTAAATTTCTGAATAATATGTGCAACTGTAGTCACAGGAACATCAAGCTGCTTCGAGATGGTCTTATAGCCTTTACCTTTGACATGCTTGTCTATAATTTTCTTTCTAATCTCCTGAGACAACTCTTTCCTTCGCTTCCTCTGGTCCATGTTGAGTGTGGTACACACCATGTCACCAAACAACACAGTGACTACCTGGAGCCCTATATATAGGTCCACTGACTTATTACAAGATTGTGGACACCTGTGATGCTAATTGGCGGACACACCTTGGATTAACATGTCCCTTTGGTCACATTATTTTCAGTCTTTTCTAGGGGTACCATCATTTTTGTCCAGGCCTGTTTCATGAGTTTATTTTTTTTAAATAATTCTGTTGAAGCATGGTTGAAAATCAATGTCTGACTTTCATTGGTTAAATTTCATAGAATTTTTATTTATTATTACTTTTGTCAGATTAAAGTTATTTCTGTGACCATTTTGAGTTTTTCTTTCATTTTCTTTCATTGACTGAAGGGTACCAACAATTTTGTCCATATACATGAAAGAAAAGTAATGAGACTGATTTTTATTTACCAAAGTTTTTATTTTTTTCAAACATCAATGTTATCCCCTTCAAAGTAGTTCCCTTGGGCAGCTACACACTGATGGAGACGTTGTTCCCACTGTTGGTAGCAGCGCTGGAAGTCTTCAACCGGTATGGTCTTCAGCATGTCCGTTACACTCTTTTGGATGTTTTCTAAAGTCCCGAAATGACTTCCTTTGATGACATTTTTCAGTTTAGGAAAAAGGAAAAAGTCACACGGACTGAGGTCAGGTGAATAAGGGGGTTGGGGAACCACAGGAATGCCTTTTGAGGTCAAAAATTCTGTTATGGAGAGGGCAGTTTTTCTGCACCACTTTGGCACAGACCTTTCGCATGTGCAAATGTTAAGTCAAAATTTGATGAAAGGTAAATCTGTTCAAATTTAAATGTTTACTCAACATTCTTAATGTTAAACGACGGTCTGATCTCACAAGAGTGTTCACACGTTCAATGTTTTCATTGGTTTTCGAAGTTGAAGTCCTCCCTGAACGGTGTTCATCTTTAACGTGTTTTCTGCCTTCCAAAAATGATTTGTGCCAGCAAAAAACTTCAGCTCGGGATAAAGAATGTTCCCCATAGGCCTGTTTTAACTTTTCAAACGTCACACTTGCCGTTTAATGGCACAACGTTGCTCCAAATTCCGCTGTTCCATTTTGCGTGACGCACAACCAAAAACACTACTTCGCTAATAGCAGTCACAAAAATCACGTAGTTAACGGAAGGAGTTGAAACTCGCACTGAGCTATGGGAGGGTACTGATACACGTGCTCTATCAAGGATAACAGCGCAGAGTTGCCAGATCGCTTGCAGTGTTGCCAGTCTCATTACTTTTCTGCCATACCTCGTACACGACGGTAAATGGGTTGCGAAACAACTCAAAATTCTTTTTTTGTTCTTCAAAGTCACCAAAGCGCCGTGCGAACTCGGTGCGCAGTGCGCTCAGTTTATCAGCAAAGTGCGTATTTGGGAACACCGTAGTGCTGACTTGGTTCAACATTACTTGGCAACAGGGAAAGTGGGGCAAGTTGCACTGGTGCATTTGTGTCTCCCATAAAAGTAGCTTCACTTGAAATCACTTTGTGATTTTGCACGGGTAAAAACGTCTGCTGAAGTGTCAGATTCTTCTATAACTCTTCTGCTTTCTGTATCTTGTGCATTGCATTCAGGTCTTTCAGGTTATCTTGATGTTTTGTCTCATAGTGCCATCTTAGATAAAATTCTGTAATTACAGCCACATTAGCTCCACAAATGAGACACACGGGTTTACCGGCAATGTCAGTAAACATATACTCAGCCTCCCATCGGTTTTTAAAGGCTCTATGTTGAGAATCACCTTTTCTCTTCGGCATCGTGTGGGCTAACTTGCAGCATTATAAGCTAGACTTGATTAACGCGGTAAGTGTTCGGCAAGGCAGCTGAAGCGCTGCATTATGGGATCTGTAGTTTATTGTGTTACCAGCGCTTCATATCCCCGGGCCATTAATAACAATAATATATAAAATGATCTCGCGGGCGGATATAATTACACGCCGGGCCGGATGTGGCCTGCGGGCCTTGAGTTTGACACATATGGACTAAATAGAACTTGAAAAGATATATTTTTTTCAAATGTGATTGCGCAATTCAGATCGAGTTGACGCGCACTACAGTACATCAAGCCCGTGTGCTATTGTGGTTTTGCCAGCGTGCCTCAATAAGTTACCCTCCCCTCGCTCTTACTTTTTTACCGTTCATTTAATGAATACACAGTATGGCTTTACCAAAACAATCATTGATCGCGAATAAAGTATCCATTATTCATAAAGCTTCAATTGGTGATCTTTCTGCGTTAACCGTATATTTTTTCATACGTCTCAAATCAAGGGGATGTGAGGCTAAAATGAATCGGGAAGCGCACGTACATACTCAGTGCATCCCCGCTCGGGAATCGAACCTTGGACGCCGGCGCTAGAGGCGAAGCCTCTACTATTGCGCCACGGCGTGTGGTTTGTCTATTTGAGCGTAGCAGAGTAATTCGGTTTTTGTTCAGCACTCTTTGGAACTGTTGCTTTTTGTCTGCACACTGCGTCAGTTCACTTGAGCCGCTGAATATTGTTTTATATGTCACTCGCTCGCTTCTAATTGTTTTGCTGCCTTCGTAATTATATAATGTATGTTTTCTTCAGCAGTTTTTGGAGCTCTTCCTGGTTTTCTACATACTGCGTAATTACATGGGAGGCGTGATGATGTCACACGAAACTCCGCACCCATGGCTTTCGAGCTCAACTCCATTACAGTAAATGGAGAAAAATAGCTTCTAGTTATGACCATTATGCATAGAATTTCGAAATGAAACCTGGCCAACTTTTCTAAGGAAGCTGTAAGGAATGAACCTGCCAAATTTCAGCCTTTTTTGGTCTTATGGTGAGATGAGACCAAAATCCAACTACTTGGCCTCAATACCAAACGGTACACCTGGTGGAAATCCAATGCAGCTCACCATCCACAACACACCATACATACAGTAAATCATGGACGTGGCAACATCCTGTTGTGTAGGTGTTTCTCTGCTGCAAGACCTGGGGCTCTTGTTAGGGTAGAAGGACAAATGGATGGGGCAAAATACCGTCAAATTCTTGAAGAAAACCTGCTACCCTCTGCCAGAAAGTTGAAGATGGCCAGAATGTTCACCTTTCAACACAACAACCTAAAGCACATAGCAAAATTGACAATACAGTGGCTGAAGGAGAAAAAGGTGAATGTTCTCGTGTGGCCCAGTCAGAGCCCATACCTAAATCTCATTGAAAATCTGCGGAAAGATTTGAAGCTAGCAGTCCATCAACACTCACCAATTTGACCAAACTTGAACAGTTCTGTAAAGAACAGTGGGCAAATATTGCTCAATCTAGATGTGCAAAGCTGATAAGAGAAGTATCCTAACAGACTCAAGGCTGTCATTAAAGTAAAAGGTGGTTCAACAAAACATTGACATTGGGGGGGTGATCCTTTATTAATCTCAGTATGTCTTGTTTTTGATTTTTTATCATTTTTCTGAACTGTAGCTGTGATATATATCTCATATTTAATCAGTAAAAATTCCAAATTAAAGTGTAACACAAATAATTACTTTTTTTAAAACAAAATATTACTTCTGCCATTATTGTTAAATTGTGGGTCTGCTGTACTAATAAAACAAAAGTTCAGTGGGTATGTAAAATCAAAGCAGATAAAATCTTAAATGACATTAATATAAGAATAACACGTTAATGTGAACACAGCATCATAAATGTAACAATACATGGCAAGCTCAAGACATATTCAGAATGTAACACATTGTTGCATGTGGCTGCCCTTGTGTCATTTATAAAAAGGTGAAGAATAGACATATAGCACCATTGAATCAAAAAAGAACATTCTCCAAGTACTTTCAAGTTTCCTGTATGCTAGCTGACACAGTATTTGCACTGTCACGCACGCACACATAAGGAGCCACTTAAAGACCCGACGAGCAACATAGTATATCGTGCCAGGGGACAAAGGCGAGGTACTAACCTCTCTTTCTTTATCTCCACAGAAAAACCGAAGCAATGCCACCTTGAGTTTATCCGGACTCTCTAACCATGTGCTATTCCTTCCTTCCCTCTGGTCCACTGCTGATGATGTCATGACTCCCATCCATCACCACGGTTCCTTCCCAGTATTCCATCTGCCTGTTTCCGGTCTCACCCCATAATTTGTCCCTGCACACCATTTCATGTTGTCTGTTGTAATGTTTGTGAGCAATAACTGAACTTCTAAAACCACAGTATATGGGTCCGGAAACCCCAAACCTTTATGATTGTTTGTCTTTCTTATTACAGCACATATCAGGCAGTTACCCGTTACCTATATAAGATATGGCAATATTACAACACCATAGTCGCCATAGTATGCACAGTGTGTACTTTTAGCATAAATGCGAAGGATACTCAATCTGTAAATGTAACTTGTGGCCAAGGCACCAACGTCTAGTTCAGTCACTGAGAGCAACAATATTCCTATCTTTGTCCTGTTATTTGTAATCATGTAAGCTTGCTGCCCATGTTGCCGATGTGTCTCTCAGTCCTTATGCAGTTGCGCCTCTGTTTTTGAGGTAAGTATGGTATTTGGAAGTGTCTGCTTTTCAGTGCAACTTCTTCAATATAATGAACTGTTGTGCTCAGACATGCTTTAATAGTTCTGGTTTACCACAAATTAGTTGAGGTTGCATAAAATGTGACTTGTTCCAGATCCATTGTAATTCCTGCCTAACATTTGGAATAAAGTAAAGACAACACAACTTTGGAAAATAATTGTGGGAGGGAATAACTCTCTTAACCAGTGGTAGTTTGTAATGTGGGGCACATCTACACAGAAGGCAGTTACTGTATCATCACTTTCTGCGATTAGTAGATTACGCCAATCATAACTGCAATTGCGATTAACAAATGATAAATTGTGCAGCCCTACTTTTGCGCTGTCAGTAAACCATCTTTTAATCTGATAAATTACATAACTCTCTTGGCAATTTATTCCATTACAGCTTGATAAAAATTTAATAAACTATGGAAAAAACAATCATAACTGGCAAAACCTCTCCAACAACCCGTTTGGTCTTTGCCAACCATTGCATTCCTTCCAAATTACAGTCATGTGAAAACATTAGGACACCCTTTGAAAGCATGTGGTTTTTTGTAACATTTTTAATAAATGGTTATTTCATCTCCGTTTCAACAATACAGAGAGATTAAAGTAATCCAACTAAACAAAGAAAACTGAAGAAAAGTCTTTTCAAGATCTTCTGTAAATGTCATTCTACAAAAATGCCTATTCTAACTGAGGAAAAAGATAGGACACCCTTGCCCCTAATAGCGAGTGTTACCTCCTTTGGCTGAAATAACTGCAGTGAGACGGTTCTTGTAGCCATCTACCAGTCTTCGACATCGGTCTGAGGAAATTTTACCCCACTCCTCAATGCAGAACTTTTTCAGCTGTGAGATGTTTGAGGGGTTTCTTGCACGTACAGCCCTTTTCAAGTCACCCCACAGCATCTCAATGGGATTCAAATCTGGACTTTGACTTGGCCATTCCAGGACTCTCCATTTCTTCTTTTTCAGCCAATCTTTGGTTGATTTACTAGTATGTTTTGGGTCATTGTCATGTTGCATGGTCCAGTTCCGCTTCAGCTTTAATTTTCTAACTGATGGTCTCACATGTTCTTCAAGCACCTTCTGATACACAGTAGAATTCATCGTGGATTCTATGATGGTGAGCTGACCAGGTCCTGCTGCAGCAAAGCAGCCCCAAACCATGACACTTCCACCTCCATGCTTCACAGTTGGTATGAGGTTCTTTTCTTGGAATGCTGTGTTTGTTTTCGCCAAACATGTCCTCTGCTGTTGTGTCCAAATAATTCAATTTTGGACTCATCTGTCCAAAGAACATTATTCCAGAAGTCCTGGTCTTTGTCAACTTTATCTCTGGCAAATGTCAGTCTGGCCTCGATGTTTCTCTTGGAAAGCAAAGGTTTCCTCCTTGCACACCTCCCATGCAAGTTAAACTTGTACAGTCTCTTTCTGATTGTAGAGGCATGTACTTCTACATCAACAGTAGCCAGAGCCTGCTGTAGTTCTCGAGATGACACTTTAGGGTTTTTGGAGACCTCTTTTAGCATCTTGCGGTCTGCTCTTGGGGTGAACTTGCTGGGGCGACCAGTCCTGGGCATGTTGGCAGTTGTTTTGAAAGCCCTCCACTTGTAGACTATCTTCCGGACAGTGGAATGGCTGATTTCAAAATCTTTTGAGATCTTTTAAATCCCTTCCCAGACTCATAGGCTGCTACAATCTTTTTTCTGAAGTCCTCTGACAGCTCTTTTGTTCTCACCATGGTGCTCACTCTCACTTCAACAGTCAGGAGCACACCAAACTAAATGTCTGAGGTTTAAATAGGGCAAGCCTCATTCAACATGCAGAGTAACGATCTACTAATTATGTGCACCTGGTGTGATATACCTGTGTGAGATCTGAGCCAATTTAAGAGGGAATACATGTGAGGGTGTCCTATCTTTTTCCTCAGTTAGAATAGGCATTTTTGTAGAATGACATTTACAGAAGATCTTGAAAAGACTTTTCTTCAGTTTTCTTTGTTTAGTTGGATTACTTTAATCTCTCTGTATTGTTGAAACGGAGATGAAATAACCATTTATTAAAAATGTTACAAAAAACCACATGCTTTCAAAGGGTGTCCTAATGTTTTCACATGACTGTACATTTCGACCCCTTGGACCACAAACTTCAGAAACCCCTGATTTACAGTATGATTGTTTATGTTACAAAAGAGGAGTTGCTATTGGGTGAAATAAAGGTATTTTTGGATCTTAATAAAATATACTAGCTGGCATAAGCTTTCACAATTTTTAATATTTTGGTGCAAATGAACAGGTAAACATGTGGTTACCAGATAAACAAAAACATCAGCTGTATGTCCCTAAAAACATGTTTTAAAGACATTTAATAGTGTTATGTATAAAGAAAAATAAGTATCTTATTCTGGATTTTATTATGGTTTAATTAAAGTAGTTTTAGCAAAAAAAAAAAAGTGAAGAATTTAAAAATGAAGAGTATACTTCATTAAAGGTATTGCACCTTTTAATAAATGAAATACATTTTAATTGTTATTATACATGTTAAATGTAATAATATTAATTTAAACTGGGTTTCAATGCGGCCACAACTAACATTTCAAAAGGTGTCAATGTAACTTTATTTGTAACATTATTATATTATCTTTTTATCATATTATATTGAGTCAATATTAAACCATGTATTGGATTAACTGCTGTGGGTTGTAAATTAGTAGACTATATATTGAAAATAAGACCAAGGGCTTGTTAATTTAGAATGACAAACCTCAGACAAAGTTTGACTTAAGCTTGGGCCATCCAGATGTCCTTTGTCATGACCCTTCATATGACTCTTAAGGCTGTATTGAGAACTGAATGTTTTTTCACAGCCATCACTGGGACAGAAAAAGGGTTTTTCTCCTACATGACAGGGAACACAAAAACATGACAAATATATGATTAGAATGACCATATCAGTAAAAAGCATATAAAAATGTTATTATACTGTGTGTAGATTATATACAGTATATATGAATAATTTCTCATGTAAATTTTAACACTTATATAATCCAATTCAGTTTGTGCACCAGATGCTTCTTGCGTGGAGTTTGCATATATTTCTACCAGGTGCTACGGTATCCTTTCACAGTCAAAAGACATTCAACTTAAGTAAACTGCTGTTGCTAAATTGGCCCTAGTGTCTGTAAGTGTGTGTGTTCACCCCAAGATGGACTGGCACCCTAGCTGGGGACTGTTCATGCCTTGCACCCTATGATCGCCAAGATAGGTTTTCATTTCTCCATGGCCCTGACCTGGATAAACGGGTTATGAAGATGGATGGACAATTTAATTCAGAGATGTGAAAGCTGTAATTATAGCTAGTAGTAAAATGTGCAATAGAAGAGTTTTTTCTTCTTTCTGAAGCTACTTTACCTTTGAGGAAAATGCCATGAAACCAAGCCAAATTCTTTTTTCAGTAAAGAATTGCAAAAGTTTTATAACAATGTCAGAGTGTGAGACAAGTAAAATAAAAATATATTTATTCAAAGATATTATAATCAGTTAAAATGCATTTTACTAGAACATTCAATTCAATATGTTATTCCTACAACTTATTACCTCTAAGGCATTGAATGAGATACAATTGAAACAGGTAAAACACGACATTTTAACCTTATGCTGAGCAACAGTTAACATATTAAATTCAAGTAGTCTCTGCACCTGTACTGTAGAATATTCCGTCCAATGAAAATATTCAAGAAAAAAAAATCCTAAAAGTTCCAAGCAACAAAACTTAAACTTGCACCATGCCAAGCGCTAAAATTAGTCCATGAGAATAAAGTGATCTGTAAGAAATGTGAACTTTGCTGTAGCCTCCCGCAATAGGATTTTGAATAAAATGGCTCATAGGAACAAACGTACAGCTCCTATATAATGGCTAACTGCTGAGCCACCACAATAATCTTCATTTGGCTAGATCTGCTTACATGAAGCAAGTACCCTTGCTCTATTCTGTAGATCAATCAATGCTATTCTCTAGCAATTGCTGCCTTTAAATAAAGGAAACCTCTTTCTCACTCCTGCAGTATTGCAATTCTTAAAACAAAACACAAAAGACAAACATATTCCCGAAAAGAAAGACACTCAAAGAAAGAAGTCTAAGCAATCACTGACCAACAAGGTAAACTGAAATCAAACTTTCTTAAACCATTGCTCCCCCCAACACCAAGCCAATCAAAGCAAGTCTGTCCTTCAGCCTGCAGGTAATTGGCCATGACGCCACATTTAAACTCAGCGAAGGTTATCTATACACATATAAGTATAAAAAGCTGTGCAGGCTAGAAATGGCTTGGACACACATAGACTGCCCATAAGTCACCAGTATACTGTAAATTAAACAGTAAAGTTTTCACTAATGAACCAGTTATTATTGACAGGGAAATGTGTATGCATCCTTTGTTTCTGTGTAGAAATTGGCTCCTAAAAAGCAATATTGTGGTCAAAGCAATTCCCTAAAGACTAAGAGGCAACATAAAGTGCTTTCTCTTAAAAAGAAAATATAAATCTTAAAAATTTTGAAAAGTAGCATTTAGCTTGCCAAAGTCATTAGTATAGCAAGTATTTACATAGCATTTATATTGAAATAAGTATTATAAGTAATCTAGACATAATTATATGGGTGGATGGGTATAGGCTTTATGCAAATACTATGTCTATTTTATATAAGGGACTTTTATAAATTTATAGAAGTCTTATATCTGCATCTGCAGATTTTGATATCTGTAGGGGGTTCTGGAAGCAATCCTTCACGGATGCAGAGTGCTGACTGTATATTTATATTGAAGACATCTGAAATTTAGGGAGGTAGCAGGGCTAAAAAAGGTAGAAGATTAGGACTGCCATGTTGAATTGCAGCTAGCTGAATATAAATCAAATGGATAAAAAAAACTCACTTGAAAGACAGGAACTAGAAACTGAATGAGTAAGAACAATTGGTTACATTTCTGTACTTCAATTTCAGCGATACTCTGGATATACTACAGATTAATACAGATCATCCTGGAACTTCTGTGCAATAAAAGTCCTTTTTATATTTTTATCAAACTAGCTTTGTCATTTCAGAAACATTTAATGAAAACACCCCCTTTCAGAAAACTTTTTGGGATTGATCTTTCTACCCCACTGCTGTCCTCATAGATATACAAATGTACCAGTTTTGTGGGACTAATTTTGTACAACATATTCCCAGTAGTTTGTAAGTACAAGTTTCAGAGAAACTTTTCAGTTGTAGTAATACTTATTTTGGTTGCATATGTTGACACACAGTTTCACAACATTTAATGTATAAATTCCTGCTTGATTATGGCATTCACAATGGTCTGTGTATTTAATGTCTTCAGTGTTGAAAAACAGTGAGTTGTGAGAAAAAAGGGCTCAAGTCACTTCTACTAAAGATGTGCAGTAACTGAAAATAATAATAAGTTCAATCTTAAAAGTGACCAACTCTAGCACTAAAGACAAGTATGTGCTGTAAACTTGTAAAGTCAGGCTCCACTCAGACCCTATCAACTATTCATTGACTATTTTTTTTGAGAGTAATTGTTTTCATCTAACCATACAATTAACTATAGAATAACCTTGTTTGTAAATTTAGTACTTACCATATAATTACTGAAATGCATTTTATAATAATTTTAATTTGTTTTAGACAAAGGCGACTACTAAATAGCCAATGACCGTAGTAAGCACTAATTGGACACTGCAATGAGTGCATTTACATGCACACAGAAAGCCGTAAAAAGGTGACACATTATTTATTGAATTCTGTTATTGGATGGCGAAGAGCATACTCTTCTTTGTGCCTGGCTGTGTGACGGAGTCCTGCAAAAGATCAGCATACTGATCTTTTACTGTTTGCTTCTTGCCTTACACCCAGTGCTACCAGGATAATAATAAAAAAAGGTTACTTGTTATTGTAAACGGTTATTAGACTACTTAACACACATTACTTTTAACGAGTTACCCTACTGCTCTAGAGATTGTGGTGCTGAGCTTAGCACTTATGTTCAGCTCATCAACAAAAGTTAAGCTATTTCTAAAATTGTGAGAGACAGGTTATTTCAACCAGCAGAAGGAATAATGCAATCACCCAAGAATTTCCCTCAGTAAATTGACCTTTGTGAGTGGTTCCACTGTTTTCTATCCATGGTTGCTGGAAGCATGTGCGAAGCTAACAGAATGCAATGGAAATACACAGACTAAAAATATCATTAACTATAACCTGGTTAAGGCATTACATGGTCAAAAAAAAGCTTACTTGTGGAGAAATCTCTGTTAACCTGGTTTTATTAGGGGATAATACCCTAATTTCACTAACTGGAATAAGGGTCAACATGGCATATCAAAAAACAGGTTTCTGTGAATAACCATTTTATTAAAGCATACATAAATGCACTAAATGATATTTTGTGCATATGACTGTTTACGTTAAAAAGAGATTACAGTGAATTCTAAAATAATTTAAGGCCCTTCATTTTCTGCACACTTTATTTTGTTGTATATTTCATTTTAAATAGAAAAATTTGCCATTTTTACCCATCAATCAATACTCAATATGTGAAAACATTTTCAGAAAGGTTTACAAATTTTCTTAAAAATGATAAACTGAAATATCCCATTTATGTAAGTATTCAGAACCTTCTGCATCCTGTTTGTTTTAGTTATCCTTGTGTCTAGAACTTGACTGGAGTCCACTTATGGTGAACTGAATTGATGGACATTGTTTCGAAAGGCACAAACCTATGTACCTAAAGTCCCATAATTTACACTCTATATCACGAGAAAATGTAAGCCATGAAGTACAAGGAACTCTCTGAAGACCTGAAGAATTGTGGTGTGGCAGAGACCCAAGGGTATAAAACCATTTCTAAAGCTTTGTTCCTAGAAGCATCAATAATTGTGAAATTGAACAAGTATAGAATCACAAGGACTAGAGTTGGCCATTCAGCCAAACCGAGTACCCGAGCAAGAAGTCCTCTGCTGAGATTGGAAAACATGTTGAAAGAATGACCATCTCAGCAGCATTCCATTAATCAGGCATTTATAGTAAAGTGGCCAGATGGAACCCACTCTTGAATAAGAGGCATAAAACAGTTTAAAGGAGTCTGAGAGCATGAGGAAAAAGATCCTCTGGTCTGGTGCAACAAAAATTGAATTGTTTTAGCACAACTAAAAGCACTATGTCTGACAAAAACCAGCCACTACTCATTGCCATCCCTATGGTGAAGCATGGTCATGGCAGCATCATGCAATGGCTTCTCAGTGGCATGGACAGGAAGACTGGTCAGAACTGAGGAAGCAATGAATTTAGCCACTTACAGTTAGCATCCTGAAGAAAACCTTCTCCAGAGTTCACTCAGCCTCAGAATGAGGAGATTGTTCACTTTTAAGCAAAAAAAAAATGTTCCAATGCTTACAGGAAGGACAACGCTAAAGTGGTTTGAGGACAAGTCTCTTACTGTCCTTGAGTAGCCTAGCCAAAGGCTAGACTTATATCCCATAGAACATCTGTGGAGGGACCTGAAGATAGCAGTTTGCAGATGCTTCCCACTAATAGACCTTGAGACAATCTGTCAGGAAGAATGGGATAAGCTACCCAAATCAAGAGACCTAACCACGAAGATTCAAAGCTGTAATTCCTGCCAAAGGGGCTATTAAACAGTACCAATTTAATGGGCTGAACACACAAAAATTACAGACTTCAGTTTTTGATCATTAATAAATTTGCCAACCTTTCTGAGAATGTTTCCACTTTGTCATTATGGGTTGAGTGTAGGCTGATGGACAAAAATGGGAAACTTATCAATTTAAAATTAAATCAACAACACAAAAAAGTGCAGAAAGTGAAGGGGTCTGAAGACTTTCTGAATCCATTGCACATGTTCTGGCTGCAGGCAAGATAGAAAACCACAGCTGAAAACAAGATAAATTCATTAATGACTATAATGGCATTATTAGTTTAGGTAATGCTTCTTATATGCATTCCTTGGAGAAAAAAAATTATTTATCTCTGTACCCCACATGTCCACACCATTACCTAAACAATTATTAAACTTTAAAATTGAAAATAAAAGCAGGAGTAGAATGTACACGTGAAACTCATAATTTTTGCCATACATTAAAAAAAAAAATAAAAGTATACATAATTTGAGTTAGAAAATGACTGACTAACTAATCAAATCTAAATTATTATTGGTTAATCTGATGGCATAATATTGACCAAAACTGAATTTCTTTAACTTGTACTATATTCATGAATGACAATACCTTGGGTTATTTGAAGTCCTAGTGTTAATACTGCACATTATGATTTCATAGAAAAATTACAAAGTACACACATCTTAAACTTCTATGCCCAGTTTTCCTCTTATGGTAACTGGTAATAGAAACAGTTCCCTTTTCTTTTAAATAACCATATATTCAACTTTAGTTAAAAAAAAAATATGCCATTCTAACTAACTATTATGAAAGCAATCATTTCGACCTATTATAATAAAAAAAAACTTTACTTATAAACACTTTGAAAGTCTAACATTTTTCAGAGTCTCATAAAACCTCACCTGTATGCGTTCGGACGTGGGTTTTAAGGTGGTGACTAGCAGCAAACGCTTTTCCACAACCACTATGATCACACCTGCATGAAATAAATGCAACCTGTTTCAATGTACTGATTATGGATTTGAGCAGGACTGTTACCAAAATTATAAATAATTATATATTAATTTTTAATTCATTAATTATCATATATATATATATATATATATATATATATATATATATATATATATATATATATATATATATTAAACACTGCTCACTCAAAATCATAAAGCTCTGCAGTAGTACTGACAGAAATTCTTGTAGGCAGATCAGAAAAAAATGCATATGGCCCAAAACTGAAACAACCAAATTGTCATTAAATTATTAATGCAAGGTTCACATTCAATTGTAACAGCAAAATTCCAGAATTTTCATTGCCAAAAAAATAAAAATAAAAAAATCAAAGACTGATATCAATTAAAAAACTCTACCCATATGGCTCTTCTGACTTTGTTAGCAACATTCGAGTCAAACTGTTTAGATGAAAGTTCATAGTAAAATCCCAACAATATTTTTTGTATTGCTCCTTTATGGAATTATATTTAAATGGTTAGATATGCTGTACAAATTGCACAAAAAAAAAAAAACACGCAAGACAAAAGGATGGAGATTAAAGCACACAGAAAATACAGCTTGCATGTGAAAGGAATTAATTTTTGGTTTTCTCCTCTAGATGCACTCAGTTTTTAATGTGACAATCGCTCAGAATATTCTTCATTGGGAGCTGCTTTAATCACCTCAGATGCTGTAGACTGTAGTCCCTTCTTTTTGTGTTTTGCCAGCAGGTCCATTCGTAAGCCCTTAAGTGTTACACTTCTACAGATGCCTCAATTTTAACTAGGCACCATAGCTTTATCTTTAAAGAAGCCTATACTGTAGTGATAATCCAGTAATCTTGTTTTAAGAGTTTTCTGGGTGTAGTACAGAAAGTCACATTATAAACAATTAATCAACAAGCAATTCTGCAATTAAGTTTTGTTTTTCAATTGTAAATCCATTACATTTAACAGTGATAACAACAGACCCCATTTTTTAATGCATTTAAGTTTGCTAGCAAGCTGTCACACTGAACTGCTTACTCTGGGAAGAAATTGAATGCTTGAACCTTTTTATCTGCAATCCTTTAGGGTACAGAAAGCATACCTGTACAACAACCAGTTTTAAAATTTAATTTCTTACACTGTCAGTCAGTTACTCAGTCAGCCATTTTCTAACCTGCTTAGTCTTAAACAGGGTTCCAGGGGGTCTGCTGGAGCATATCCCAGCTACCGGTCATAATTATAATATGACAAGGGAAAATTAAAAGTTCTGTGTTAAAACATTAGTGAGTAGAAACAATCTTAATTATTATATGTACAATATTTTTGACTAATCAAAAAGGAGAACACCAGGGGCCTCATGTATAGCACCATGCGTAGAATTCACACTAAAACTTGGCGTACAAAAACAGAAATGTGCGTACGCACAAAAAAATCTAGATGCATAAATCTGTGCGTAAGCCAAGTTCCATGTTTTTCCCCTACATAAATCCCAATCAGAGTGAACTGTAACACACATGTACGCACCTGCCACCCCACCCCAACTCCTCCCAGAATTATGCCCCTTTGAAAATGCAAATCAATATAAATAGCCCCTTACATTTTGCATTCTGTGATAAGACAATGGCAAAAGCATGAGGGGAAAAAAAGAAAAATTTCAGCGAATACCAAATACAGGCAATGAAAAACGTACTATTTGTTGGTTTAAGCAGTGGTATAAACAACAAAAGGTAGTTGATCAAGTAACAGAGAGTGGTGGAGAAACTCGAAAGTTGAAGTTCAAAAAGTCGCACAGTGCCTGAAATAAAAAAAGAAGTGGTCAGATATTAAAGTCGCCGTGAAAAGGACGTAGCCCACTGTCCGAGTGTCATATGGAAGGGTATTAGGGTACAGAGAAAAGAAAAACAAAATAGGGACACAGTGGGGGGGAAAAAAAGTTGAAATGTCAACTTTAATAGTGAAATTTCCACTTTAATTACGTAGTTTATTGTCATTAAAGTAGAACATCATAAATGTCAACTTAAAATCATTTAATTTACTAGTTTCTCAGATCCCATCGTAACTAAAGTAGCACATTAAATGCTTCTTTCTATGTGTTCTTTTATGTGCTCTATGTGTGTGAATCACTATGTGCTTCTTAAATAGGCTTTTTCGTATGCTGAAAGGACACAGAATACATTTCATTCATGATATTACAGCTCTCTGAACAATTTAAATACTAAGATGTATACTTGATATAATTTTCATTATGATACTAATTAAAACATGTATTAAACATGGGGGCGCGGTGGCGCAGTGGTAGCGACGAGCTGGTGCCCCTTCTACATACTGTTTCTGCCTTCTGCAAAATGCTTGCTGCACCATGCATGACCCTTGATGAAATAATTTATTGCAGCAGTAATGTCTCTTTCTAATGTACTAAACCCCAGTACTTGCCCTTCCTTTTCTTTCCCTGAGTAAGCAATTGCCATGCAATAAGTTCTTTAATAAATGTAAAACCATCTGTAAGCTTAGAATGCCGATTCTTTAAAACTTTTAAGGAACATTGAAATACAGTGATCCCTCCTTTATTGCAGGGGTTGCTTTCCAGAACCCCCCGTGAAAAGTGAAAATCCGCGAAGTAAAAACTATATGTTCATATGGTTATTTTTATATATTTTAAGCCCTTATAAACTCTCCCACAGTCTTATAAACATTTCCCGCACAGTTATACAGCATAAACCGTTTGTATTCTCTTAGATATTAGGTAAGATTCATTGAAATTATGTATGTAAATACACTTTATATACAGTAAAACCTAAATATTATTGTAAAGATATTGAGCATCTCCGATATCACATATGTTACAGCCATTATGATAGACAGATAATTTTGGAGCCATAACGAAAGGCTTGACTATGCACAAAGATAAACACAATAGAGCACAAAAGTTAACTCTTTACACAGCGAAACACATTGATGCTGAATGAGTGAGATGAGACTTCCTGGTAAACGCAGCGCATTCGAATTCGGCACTCCATCACAGAGCCAATCAGCATACAGGAACTTAACTGCGTGCTCTGATTGGGTAGCTTCTCAGCCATCCGCCAATAGCGTCCCTTGTATGAAATCAACTGGGCAAATCAACTGAGGAAGCATGTACCAGAAGTAAAAAGACCCATTGTCCACAGAAACCTGAGAAGCAGCGAAAAATCTGCGTTATATATTTAAATATGCTTACATATAAAATCCACAATAGAGTGAAGCCGCGAAAGTTGAAGCATGATATAGCGAGGGATTACTGTATCTTTGTAGTACATGTTTAATTATTCCATCCATCTATCCATCCAGGGTCATGCCAGTCCCCGCAAGAATACAGCATGAGGCAGGAACAATCCCTAAACGGGGGTGCCAGCTCATTGCTACCGCTGCACCACTATGCACACACGTTTAATTAACAACAGTATACATTATTTAAATGAAGTTAATAATGTATCTTTATAATGTAACATAATACTTTACTGCATTTCATTTTAAAAATTATATCAAGACCTCCACAAGAAGATAGCGCTTAGAAATCTAAATTGACTTAGAAGCCAGTCGTCATCATCTGTAAATATGCTCTCTCTTCTATTGAATTGAATTAATTTACTATTTTTGTTCTATGGTACAAGATTCAATATGCAAATCCTCCATTAACTTATTTTTCTATAAAATAATGAAATAACAGTAATAATTATATTGTTACAGCTTGATTATAATAAGATGCCTTAAATTAATAAACGATTTGCAGTTAATTTCAGTGTATTTCATAAAGCTGCATCAGGGATGTGAATCTAAAAAATAAAGGCAAACCACACAGGAACAGTAGCATTGCTTTGATGCTGGGTGCCGCCCATTTGCAAAACCGAGCTAAAAACTTACATATGTAATGGTTTGAGCTGGCGTGAGAATGTATGCCAAATTTTGTTTTTATATATTACGATGTGAGTGCGGAAACGAGTTTACACAACATTTTTGTGCATACACACCATTTATACATGAGGCCCCAGGTATTTACATTTCCTTATCAATTAGTCAGAAGGTAAATTATAGATCTCTATAATATGCTTTACGATACCTAAAACCGAGAGAATTTTGCCTTTAAGTTGTATAGAGTTTTCAATTAAAGTTAAATAAAGATTTAATGAAAGTATTATCAATCATTTGCTGTTTGATCAATATCGAATGCTATGTCCCTGCAGTGTTTTAAGTTTATGAAGAGCAATGCTCCTGTATTTCTAAACTGGCAGTATAGTGTCTTGTATTCAACCAGCAATTCACCTATGTACTGCATTTTACTGAGATCCTGTAAAAACAACGCATTTAATTAATTTTCAGTATACTACAATATCCAGAAAGTCGAATTCTTATGACCATTAATACAGAATTTTTAAGCCAGAAGTCATGGATAGGGTCTTGGAGTTAGCAGGAAAGACATAATACTCTTTCCACACCCAAGGAGGGGAGCATCTTTCTATACGAGTTTATAGGCTCCTCTGTTTTACTCTGTCTTGCGATACAATACTAGGAACAGTCAAAAGGAGCATTATGCAAATTAGATAACCATGTTGGAACACTGTTAAGAGTGATGGAAAATTAGAATGGCTTTGTATTTTTAGACCACTGAGTCATTCTTGGTTACGGTTCAACAGTGAATGGTTAAAACCAGAAGAAAAAAAGCATATGCAATGAAATTGGCCTAGCTATTAAAAATCTGCAAAAACCTCAAGTAAACTTTTTTCACATTGTCATTATGGGGTGTTGTGTGTAGAATTCTGAGAAAAAAAATAAATTTAATCCATTTTGGAATAAAGCTGTAACACAACAAAATGTGGAAAAAGTGATGCACTGTGAATACTTTCCGGATGCACTGTATGTGTGTGTGTGTGTGTGTGAAAATATATATATATTTTTTTTTTTCAAACTTGGAAACCACAAAACACTATATTATATCTTTGTTGTTTGAAAACAGCCTGGTGATTGTGCAAGATTTTAAAGGAATTATTAGAAAATAAAGATCAATTAATTTAATCAAAAACCTTGGACATTTTAAAAATACCATTACCTTACCTTGAATTAAACACATATCTTCAACTAGATGCATTATAAATAGTTACACAGAAAAGGCTTGCATCCGAATGTTAAGGTTATGGGATCAAATCCTAACAAGGGTAATGCAAATATAGAGTTAGGACATTCTCCGATATCTGCATGTGTTTTTTTTTTCTGGGTACTCTAAAGAAAACCTGTTCAATTGCCAACACATAAGTGACAACAAATGTCTGCCATGAGATAGCCTGGCATCTAGTATGAAATTAGTTTCTGCCAGGCTCCCAATGCTGCCAAGCCTTCTAACCCTTATATGTGGGTAAAGAATGTTTAAAAATGGTTGACTGGATTCCTAGATTATAAGCAGAAATACCTAATCAACACTTTTTTCCTCTTAAACTTGGCTTATAAATTAAGACACCATTCACTTAGTAGATTTTTTTTTACCTTTTGTGCTAACTTTTCTAATTCTGTTGAGTGACACGTGTTTGTCAGTGCAAATATTATGTGTAAGAATAAACTGAATTAAAATAAAGTTACACTGCTTCCAGCACCTACAAAATAGACTTGAGATTTACTGTCTGAACTTCAGTTACAACAGAACCCACCTTTCTTTCTTTTATGATACAACCTTCTTGTTTTATTATTTGCAAGCAACAATTAGCTACCAGTCTACTAGCATTAATTCTGCTAACCCAAATGAAATCTACTAATCCAGTTGAGGCTTTGTTATTACGTGTCAATGTTATTAGCATACACCAAAGATGGAAGAGTGCATTAACACATCAAATTAAACATGATACATGGATCAAACTAAGTGAATTGTTAAACAAGCAAAAACTGCAAATCAGGAGACATTAAAATACCTGAATGGCTTTTCTCCTGTGTGTGTTCGGACATGTTTTCTCAGGTCACTTAGCGTAGTAAAATATTTGCTGCATCCTTCAGATTCACAGTTAAATGTCTTCCCTGTGTGAAGTCTCTGATGTGCTTTTAATCTGTTTAAAAAGTCAAAACAAACACATTCACTGCACATTACATGGAATAATACCAGAACTAAAACATATATTTCATTAGTTACGGGATACATGAATAAATGTAAGCTTTGATAAGATTATATGAAATGTGTTATTATCCTATAAAGCAGACCACATTATGCTGCAATATTGCTCATTGTATCTATAAACCACATGTGTATTGTCAAAAAATGAAAATAATGAGGAAGGTATTAGCTACACATGGAGAATAAATGTTTAAAAGAATGCTTAATGTATGTAAATACTGACAACAGTGTGATACTACTCATGGTTTAAGATAGCATGTTGATTACCAAGGCCTCAGCACATTTTTATGACTATTGATAAGTATTCTGCTTTGTAATGTTTATACCATAGCTGAACTACATTCTTTTCGAACACTGCCGTTTTTAATGTGTATGTCATTTAACACTGCCATTTTGAATACGCTTCCAGAAACATCCCTGTGCCAGGGTAGCACATTTCTTGTTTTTACAGTTTATTTATTAACTGGTTCCCAAGACATTACAATGTTAGAATTATATGCCTTTACCCACATGCAAACTACTACTTTACAAAAATAACAACGAAAACTGAAACTAAATTATATAAAGTGAACATAATACAGGTATTCATTTTACTAGAATTATTAAATGAAAAGTGAGGTCAAGTACAAATGGAAGTAACAGGGCAAATTTAACAAGTATTTAGAACATTCCAGAACATATTGAAACTAATCACCGATTAATTCCACACTTTTAACATTAAAAATACACCTTTGGCCTTACCTGTAAAGTGTGTTGAATGCCTTTTCACATCCTTGCACATCACATTCAAAAGGTTTTTCTTTTGTATGGACCCGCACATGAATTTTTAAACTATAAGAGGTAAGGAAAGCCTTGCCACAGCCTTCCTGATTGCAGACAAATGTGTACTCTCCACGGTGGGTCTTCTGATGTGTGCGAAGGTTTCCTGCTGTGCTGTAGGTGCGTGTGCAGCCTTCAAATGTGCACTGGAATCTTTTCACCTGGGTAGACACAGACAAAGCAAAGATTATAAACATACCACAGAATATAATCAAATTTTATGCAAGGTTCTGAGCTTTGTTCGAATGTTGTTGTCTTTGCCAAAGACCATCAATAGCTTGAGGTTATAGTCTTTAACGTTTGCACTTTCTGTAAACAGCTTTCCAAATATTATTCTGAAAAAAATAGTGTTTTCCTGCATATATTACTTAACACTAATTATGTTAGAAGTGTAGTCAACGATACTATACCCATCATGGTTGCCAGAAGTCAGCCAGTCTGTTTAAGCATATTTTTTTTAAATAATTACCATGTTGTATTTAGGCATATTATTTTTAGCCTGCACACTGCTCACACGGACTTCAAACATTGTCCAGATGTCCACTAGGTTTCTTCTCTGGGATAGCTGATGTTTCTCTCAAAAAACGGAATTCTAAATATGAGCAAGTCGAGGTGTGCCATCAGAAACAAGGCAAGAATTAGTCCAAGGGACACTCACATATCAGATCAGGTCAGGCTGGGCAACATGCACTGGTACAGTATGTTGCTGCACCCATCTCATTACTGAACAGCTCAAGATCCTGGTTGGCAACCCCCCAGATAGACGCGGGGTCCAGTCCCATCCTCCAGAAAAGACCATCTGTCTGCTGCTGCCAGTTGTTACGTGGGAGTCCCCTTGACTTGGTCCAGGAGCTCCGGTCCTCAACAATCCAAAACTGCCGAATCACCCTTGGAAAACTGCGCCACATGGCCATAGTGCCATAGCTAACACTCCCTCACAATGCAGGTAATATGCATCATTCGGGACTCCAAGAGCAAAAGCTCATTCAACACATGGATTCTCCAAAGAGACAGTACTGAAGGAGTCCAATCTTCGTCTCAGGTCACTAGACTATATCCATGTCCTGCGAAAATATAGCAAAACAGAAAGCACCAGGACTCAAAAGACCTTGACCTTTGATGGGAGAACCACACACCCCTTTGCAATGACCTTCTGACATGCTCTCCCGATCAGTCTACTGACTCCACAGGATGAGTCACCAGACATATGAATGTCGCTGCAGAGGTAACTAAACCTCCCACAAAGGAGTGACTTTGAAACTAGACAAGACCGTAAAACAGTCTGTCATGATAGTGAAATACAATACATGGACAAAAGTTTTGGGACACACCACTTAATTATTGAATTCAGGTGTTTCAATCAGACCCTTTGCCACAGGTATATAAAATCAAGCACCTAGCCATGCAGTCTCCATTTACAAGCATTTGTGAAACAAAATAGGTTGTTCTGAAGAGGTCAGTGACTTCAAGCGTGGTACTGTGATAGGATGCCACCTTTGCAATAAGACAGTTTGCAAAATTTCATCCCTGCTAGATATTCCACGGTCAACTGTAAGTGGTATTATTGTAAAGTGGAAACGTTTAGGAACAACAGTAACTCAGCCACAAAATGGAAGACTCACAGAGTGGGGTCAATTTCTGCTTAAGGTGTATGGTGCGTAAAAGTCAGCAACACTCTGCTATTAGCTGAGGAGTTCCAAACTTCCACTTACATCAATGTAAGCACAAAAACTGTGCAGCGGAAGCTTTATGTAAGGGCCGATTTATACTTCACGCTCAGAACGCGTAGGCGCCCGCATCATGGCTGCCACGCGTTCCCAACGTTCATTTCACGCGTCCTCTGAGCAGGTCCTCAGAAATTAACACGACGCATGCGCGAGTTGCAGTACCAGCAAAAAGTTGGGGGGCGCAGTGTGCTAAAATTCGGAACGTAACGTCAGTGTCTCTGTTTACTATCTACATGTGACAGAAAGCACAGATCCTACGGGATGAATGCTTCGATGTGGTGAAGCAAAATGCTGACATACAGATGCATTCGTGGTACTTTTATATTCAAGCGTCACATATTCCCGATCGTAATGACACGATACATTTTAAAAGTCTCACATACCATCTTTTGTGCTGTCTTTTTTTTTTTTTGCAACTTAACAGCAATATAATGTATAGCGCTGTATTTGAGCCACTGAGAGAAAAATAAAGGACACGGTAAAAAAGGCTTTAATCTCGAAATGTCCACTTTAACCTCGTAGTTTACTTTATCATTAATGCAGACCATCGTAAACGTCATCCCAGTTTTTAATCGCTACAAGCTTCTTGGACCTGACAGCAGCGGCAAGCAGCAATAGATCACCACACAGAACAAATTAAATGTATGCTATTCCAACTCTCTGCTCATTTACAATCTTTAGATTTGTACTTGATACCACTTTCATGATGAAATGTATTAAAGTGTGTATGTTACATTTTACATACAATTTCGTTTAAATAATGAATACTGTTAATAATTACACACATGGGGGTATCATGTTGGTGGAGTGATAGCACTGCTGTCTCGCAGGGAGTTATGTTGCTGGCATTTCCTGCTTGTATTCCACACTGTGCTCTGGTTTTCTTCCAAAGATATGCAGATTTGGGGATTTGGTGCCGCTAAAATGACGCTAGTGTATGCGAGTGCTTGAATTCACCTTGCGAAGTCCAGGGATTGTTTCTCACTCGTGCCCAACGCTTGCTGGAATGTAAACATCCCTGGATTGATGGATTTAATCAATAAACATAATTTTCAGAGATACTGCGGTAAGGTGTCATCAGAATTTAATGAGTGTTCTAGGCAATTCACAACACAGAGAAGCCGAACATGTTTTCACCGTGATAATATCTCGCACTGCCACCTGGTTGATTCCTCCAGATTTACGTAAAGTACGCGCACAAGTATGAACACTACAACGCTTGCATAGCAGGAGCGTCCTCTGCAGCATGCGTCGCGTGAAGTATAACTCGGGCCTAATGGGTTTCCATGGCCAAACAGCTGCATGCACCAAGACCAATACCAAAGGTCGGATGGAGTGGTGTAAAGCACACAGCTACTGGACTGTGGAGCAGTGGAAACGTGTTCTATGGAGTAATGAATCATGCTTCTCTGTTTGGCAGTCAGATGGGCGAGTCTGACTTTTGCGGATGCTGGGAGAAAGATACCTGCCTGACTGCATTGTGCAAAATGTGAAGTGGTGAGATAATGGTGTGGGGCTGTTTTTCAGGATTTGGGATAGGCCCTTTACTTCTAATGAAGGGCAAACTTAATGCTTCAGTATACCAAGACATTTTGGACAATGCTACACTTTCAACTTTGTGGAAACAGTTTGGGAAAGGCCCTTTTCCATTGCAGCATAACTGTGCCCCAGTGCACAACACAAGGTCAATTAAGACATGGTTGGATAAGTTCAGTGTGGAAGAACTTGACAGGCCCGGACAGAGCCCTGACCTTAAACGCATCAAACACCTATGGGATGAACTGGAATGGAGATTGCGAACCAGGCCTTCTCAACCAACATTAGTGCCTGACCTCATAAATGCTCTACAGAATGAATGGGCACAAATTCCCACAGAAACACTTGTTATGGGTGCAGAGAGGGGACCAATTCCATATTAAAGTCTATTTTTTTATAAATGCAATGTCATTAAAGTCTCTGTTGGTGTAACGGTCAGGCATCAAAATACTTTTTGTCGATTATAGTGTATGTCTGTGACACGGTGTTAATAGTTCAACTATAGGCAAACCCTTTTGACATGGTGGTAACAGTAAGCTACATGCTAACAATATCACAATGACCAATGGCCAAGAATTGAAGGCTATTGATGAACAAGTTGAGGAAGTAATGAAATAAGGGAAACAATCCATCCATCCATCCATTTTCCAACCCGCTGAACAATATATAATTGTAATAGGTGATATTAATAGAGTGGTGGGAAAAGGAACAGATTCTTGTGAAATAGGGTAATTTGGAGCAAGGCAAAGAAATGACAGAGGACAGATGCTGGTAGAGTTCTGTCAGATTAATAATGTGCATCTGATAAATGCATGCTTCAACAAGAAAACAGAAGCTTGTATACATGGAAGGTAGAGAACGTTAGATGGTTTCATCACTGTGCAACAAAGGTATCAAAAAATCATAAGAATGCCTGTTACTTTCCTGGTGCAAATGTCAACATAGACCGTAACCTTGTTTTAGTGAAAAAAAGAAAACACTGGAGGGGAGAATAAAAAACTGCAAAGAAGCGCTGGGCCACAGAGTCACAGAGTGCTAAGAGAAATAGATTTTCATATAAGGTGGAAAAGCCAAAGGACAGAGGAAAGACACAATTATGGCACCTGAACAATAATTTGAGGAGAGAGTTAGATGAGGCAAGAGACATGTAGCTAGAAGACAGATGTAGAAAACTTTTTTTTGTAGATTTAATTTAAAGAGATTAAAATTCCATACAATCAAGACTTACTTTAACAAAAAGAAAGTAACATTACATACAATCAAGTAAAACTTAACAAACCTAAAATCAACCCCCACGGAGGAGAAAGAGAGGAGAGCCAACAACAACAATTAAAAAAAAAAAAGAATATTGTTTCACCCAATATAAAATCCTTATCTAAAATTGTATTAATTGGGTCTTGCCATATTTTAAAAAAGTTTTGAATAGATCCTCTAAGTGAGAATTAAATAATTTCCAATTTTAAAAAGTATAGAACATCAATTGCCCACTGACTTATAACAGGTGAGGTGGGACTCTTTCAGTTGAGCAACATAAGTCAGCACGCTAAAAATGTGGTGTAGGCAATTACAATCAATTTGTCCTTTTTCACTTGCCCATCTAGGAGTTCACCAAAACAGCAGTTAATGGGTTAGGAGTGATTTTGGAACCAAGGCTGTCTGATAGGCATTCAAAGATTTTTGACCAGAATGTTAATTTGGTGCACGCCCAAAACACTCCACAGGGAGGATAGAGCTCAATTGTAACGTTCACAGGTTGAATTTTGCCTGGATTACTCTTTGGACAATTTTAAATGAGATAAATGTGCTTGACAAAAGATTTTGAGTTGAATGATTAAATGCTTGCATATAAGAAGCTAGAGAGTGTATTCTATGAATGGCTGACTTCAACTCCTTCTCTGAGATAGTAAGTGAAAGATGTTTCCCCACCATACATTAGGATCTTTGAAAGTAAAGGAAGGGACTCTAAAATATTTTAATACATTATTTAGATGAGTTTTCAAGACTGGTCAATATTTCTTCTGGAATAGAATTGGGTGGTAGGTAAGGAAAATTAGGCAGGCTCATTTTAACTAAGTTTCTGATTTAGATAGATAGATAAGATAGATACTTTATTAATCCCAAGGGAAAATTCACATTTGATGCGAATGATTTGAAAGTACAGTGATCCCTCACTATATCACGCTTCGACTTTTGCGGCTTCACTCTATCACGATTTTTTTCTCATACACGCTTACGTCACTACGCATGCGCTTTCTGAGAACTTTTATCTAAGCCCAATGATGGCTCCTAAACGTGCTGCTTTTTCTAAGCCTTCTGACAATAAAACTAAGCGCCGGAGAAAGATGCTTACTATCCAGGAGAAGGTGAAACTCTTGGATATGATTAAAGATGGCAATACCCTACAAAAGCCACCTCACGTATATGAAAAGACAGCGCCAGCAACTGCCTATCAAGATGTTCTTCATCCGTGCACCCATACACCCACTGCCTACTCCTAGTACTTCTTCACTGAAGACAACAATGCACCTGCTGCAGATACTGCACCACCTCTGAAGACTCTCCTACTGAGGTCGTGCCTTCATAGGTTAGTGGTTGTGTGTAATTAAATGTACAGTACAATAATCTACTAGATAAAACCGTTCGGGATTGTCCTTCCGTCCCGTGAGTGCAAAGCATAGCAGTATTCCGCTTATTACAGACTTACTACTTGCGGCTTGAGGTACGAAGTGACGCGATGTGAGCAGAGTTCTGGTGCTCTCATCCCCTTGCTTTTGTGCACGATGAGCTGGAAAAATAGACAAAATTATGTCTCTGGAAATAATTAATGTTGTTGGAGTACAAATGCCTCACCGCGTAGGAAATATCAGGGGAGATGGTGCTTGCTTATTCTCATCTATAGCTTATTTAGTGCATGAAACTCCGTCTTTAGCGGTACAGATTCGGGCTAACATTGTACAACTTTGGACAGGCACTTGAGGGGATAAAAAAAAAAAGGTTAGGTTTTCGGAAGATGTTATGAATGGGCACTTTGATGTTCTCATTCCCTAAACTTACATGCCTGATGTACACATGGAGCGCACAAAAATTGAGGATAAAAGTCGGTCGCCTTAAAAGGCGAATGCGCCTAGTAATATGATATTTGTAACGTCTAATATGTCTTATTTTCTCTTATTTTGTCTAATATATTGGGTAATACGAGTGTAATGGTGACTAAAGGGTGTTATTTCATGTCTAGTAATGTTAAAAAACGTATTTAGAAGGTCGTAAACAGGTTTTCTATACTCTAACTGCGAAAATATTCGATTTATAAATAAAGAATCCTACTTCGTGAAAATTCATTTATCACGGTAGAGTCTGGAACAGATTAAAGAATTAAAGCTTTGTACCAATTCACTAGAACTGTCAAACAGCAAAAGACAAGAGAAACAAAAGCAACAAACAGAAAACTTACTAAGTATTATTAAATTGAGAAAATATATCAAAGAAATTGCATGGGATAGATGCACAATCTAAAAAATCATTCTGAAAAATAAAGAAGAGCTTGACAGAGAACAATTAGGACAACAAAAGATCTAAATTATTTGAAAGATGGGAAGGCAGAAAAAGTGTATGGAATTCCATCTGAAATTCTGAAACAGAAGGGAATTAAAGGTAAGAGATGTTTTTGTCAGCTTTCTTAATTAGAAGTAGGTTTTCGATAAATTACATTGTTTTAAACTGATGAATATTTTAGGGTGTGAAGAAACAGACTGGTAGGATGAAAGACTGGACTCAGCAAAGTATATGAGACAAAGTATACGAGACAGCAAGCAAGGGTGAGGCTTACTAAAGAAACAACATACCCTAACTTCATTTAAAATTGACTTAGATAAGGTTAGCTTATCTCACCACAACTGTTCAATCTTTCTGTGCAGAAAATTGAGAAACAATAGGGAATATGGATATTGGTGGGCAAATGCAAACCATTAGATTTTAAGATGATCAAGTAGTGCTGGGCGGTATACCGGTTCATACTGAAAACAGTTTATTATTTTTGTTACGATATGGATATTTTTTATACCGAAAACCAGTTTAAATTGCCTAAACAACGTTTGGAACGTGGTGCAGCAGGAAACTGTTTAAGGGGGACCTTTTTCACCGCAAAACACATAAAACGGTGTTAGAGGAGGTGTTGCGCGGGGGCTCTTTTTCACTGCTACACCGCTAAACAGGCATACAACGCAGTACATGTGGTAGTGGGGGTATTGCGCAGTGAAAATGGACAGAGAACACTCCGAAACTGAAGCTGTAGCAGACGATATAGTTGATGAGACAGAAGAACTTTTGCTGGAAAAAGGAGTCATGTCTGTTGTCTGGAGATACTTTGGATTTAAAAGGTCGGATGTGGACCATTATGTTCAAATGTGTGAATACTGTTTCTATACTACTGGATAATACTGCAAGCCAAGTTGTACTTGTTTTATTTTTTTCAATACTGTACTGGGTACTGTGTAATAGTATGACGACATGTTGACTTTATTCTCGACATTTCCACTTTAATCTCAACGCTTATGACGAGAATAAAGTCATCATGTTGACTTTATTCTAGACATTTCTACTTTATTCTTACCATTTACGTCGAGATTAAAGTCAGTTTGTTGACTTTATTCTCGGAATTTGTCATTAAAGTAGAACATCGTAAACTAAACTTCATCTTAAAATGAATATTTAATGTACTAGATTTTCTCAAACCCCTTCGTAAGTTATGTAGCACATTAAATGCTTTGTGTTGTGTTCCCCGAGCCATGTTAAACTGACTTCCTCTTGCACTAAGAGGAAGCGCAGGCAGCACACAGAATACATTCATTTCATGACATTCCTGCTCCCTGAACATTTAAAATGCTAAGATAAGTACTTGATATAATTTTCATGATGAAATGCACTCAAGCATGTATTAATCATGTGGGGGCACGGTGGCATGGAGGTTGCACTGCTGCCTAACAGCAAAGGGGTCCCGGGTGTTCCCTGCTTTGAATTTGCATGTTTGATTTGTAATTACTCGTCGCACTGCTTCCGCTCCGCAAGTACGACGACCTAAGTTTGATTTAGTATAGCGTGTGTTGCTTTTACGTCCAACAGATGGCACTGTTTTTCAAACAAGCATGTTTTTACCTGTCACAGGTGTGACATCTATATAATAGTAGGTATATAAACACACGTGCGTATTCAAATGCAACGTTGTCTCAAAATTTTAGTAGGTATATAAAAACACGCATGTATTCGAATGCAACGTTGTGTCAAAATTTCAAAGCAATCGGTGAAGAACTGAGGAGTTATGGAGAAGAGCAAGACAGGAAAAGACTTTGATTAGAAAAAATATGACAGAGGAAATATTTAGGACAAGTAAGTAGGCATGATGGACTGCTAAGAAGCACTGCTGCTCTGAGAAAAGATTAGCGGGGAAAAAAGTTGCATGAAAGATGGAAAATGATAGCGCTTGATTATATACTGAAAAGGTGTAGAATATACCAGAGTGTGAAAAGGAAGATGCAAAACAAGAAATGTTTGACTCTGCATTTCATGAGAAGGACTTGCCTATAAACACAAAACTAATGGAACTGTATAAGGGAGGAAAACAAGGTTAAATGTAAATTTAACTAAAGGAAAATTAGTACATCATGTATTTTCAAATCACAGGAAATCCACCCACATATACTTTGCCTTAACAGTACTATTTCTCAAAGATTAAAAAAGAAAAAAAAAATAATGTGATGCTTCAGTATGACATAAATAGAAAAGCAGAATATTTATCATTATTTTGATTTCTACTAGCATTCTGCTTATGCTAGGGACATACTACAATATAACTGGTCTGATTTTGGGCTGGACTTAATCCTTCTGACAATCATAAAAGCTGTACGTATTTCATGCAGGTCTTAAACAATTTCCTCCCCAGGCCATACTGTAATATGAGGTATGTAGCGACTAATCTTAGCCTTCATGATTAACTTATACTTGTTGGAGCCACCCTGTTTCCTAATCGTGAATATTAAACTTGTCCAATATTTATGACTCCGAGTTCTATAGTACTCTGGGGGCACCAAGTTTTTTAATTGTAATGCATCTGAGGTCATGGCTGATTTTATTTTATTTTTTTTCTCCAGCCTTTGGAGTTTTTGTTTTTTGTTTTCTCTGTCCACCCTGGCCATCGGACCTTACTTATTCTATGTTAATTAATGCTGACTTATGTTTATTTTTTATTGTGTCTTCTATTTTTCTATTCTTCATTTTGTAAAGCACTTTGAGCTACATTTTTTTTTGTATGAAAATGTGCTATATACATAAATATTGAAGACAGAAAGCCATAAGAGTCAAGTGGATGAATGTAAATAAACATGGTAGCAAAGAAGGAAGGCATTATCTCCTGAAAGAGATGGACTTTTCTTATTTCCTTTTATTTTTTCATTACAAAAAATGCAACTACTATCACAGCAAGTTAAGCTCGATTGTCATTTCATAATATTGTTCAAAAGATTTTTCCTTACAAGAAACTCCATGAGATTCCAGCCATAGAGAATCAAGATTCTATGAATTGCGAATGTATATTTGCAAACATATGGTGTTCCTGGTGGACATAATCTTTGAGAGTGTGCTGCAATAACTAAAGAGGCACTAGAGACCAATAAAACTAGTGTAATCCGTCATTATGCATGGGACCTCCCTCATTATTAATATTGGTACTATTAAAATAATATCTATAATCATAGTCGGTTTTAGATGAGGGCCAGCAGGGGCCGGGACCAGGGCCAGTTCTACAGGCCCCTATGCTGAAGAGATAAAATTTTAATTAATTACTTACGGTGATATGCACTAGCACAGAAACCAGAACTAACTAACACAGTGGCAAGACGACAAAGGAAGACAAGCTCCAGACTCCGTAAGTACCACATACTAAGCTCTGTTGGTCAGAGGGAGCTAGATTATGATAAAGAAACATATCGGTCTTCCTTTTATAATCCTGTCATTGACTGCATGCTTAGTGACCTGAGCAGACATTTTTCGAAGACCAATTGTGAGCTGATGAGCAGTATCCGGTCTCTTAACCCCAAGAGTGATGCATTTTTAAAAGACACCACTTTGTTTGAATTTAGTCGTCATCATGATGCTAATATTGATGACCTGGGGCATGAACTGCATCAGTTCAAGACACTTTTGGAAAGAAAAATAAACAGCAGTGTGATTGGCAATAATGGAAACAATGAGGCTATTAGAAATAAACTGGATACATTAGAATTAAAATTCAAGACGGAGGTAAAAAGCTTAGGGGTAATTGTTGACTGTAATCTGAATTTTAAATCGCATATTAATCAGATCACTAGGACAGCATTTTTTCACCTAAGAAACATAGCAAAAGTTAGACCTCATATCTTTGAAAGATGCTGAGAAATTAGTTCACGCATTTGTTTTCAGTCGACTAGATTACTGTAATGCACTCCTCTCAGGACTACCCAAAAAAGACATAAATCGTTTGCAACTAGTGCAGAATGCAGCTGCAAGAATCCTAACTAGGAAAAGAAAATCCGAACACATCTCTCCAGTTTTAATGTCACTACACTGGTTACCTGTGTCATTCAGGATTGACTTTAAAATTCTGCATTTGGTTTATAAAGCCTTAAAAAATCTCGCCCCATCTTATATATCGGAATGTCCGACACCTTATATTCCAAATCGTAACCTTAGATCCTCAAATGAGTGTCTCCTTAGAATTCCAAGAACAAAGCTTAAAAGAAGTGGTGAGCCAGCCTTCTGCTGCTATGCACCTAAACTCTGGAATAGCCTGCCCATAGGAATTCGCCAGGCTAATACAGTAGAGCGCTTTAAAACACTGCTGAAAACATATTACTTTAACATGGCCTTTTTATAACTTCAATTTAACTTAATTTAACTTAATCCTGATACTCTGTGTTCAATTCATCATAATAACTATTCACAAGTGACCCCCTTAAATACTCTTTCTCATTATAGGATTCACCTGTGTATGTAGGTCAGGGGTCACTGAGCTTACCAAGCCAATTTGAGTTCCAATTCTAAAAGTTTTGGAATCAATAAAATGACAACGGTGCCCAAATTTATGCACCTGCCTGATTTTGTTTGAACAATTATTGCACACTTTCTGTAAATCCAATAAACTTCATTTCACTTCTCAAATATCACTGTGTGTGTCTCCTATATGATATATTTAACTGACATTTTTTATCATAACAACCAACGATTTATACAGGAAAATAATGACTATTAACAAGGTTGCCCAAACTTTTGCATCCCACTGTAAGGTAAATATTCGCGGGTGAAGGACTGTGCTTATGCAAACAAAGATGAGATGGCCTAGTGTTTCGCACAAACTCAGCGAAAGTGCAAGAGAAACTTTTAAGTGGCGGGTCTTAGCTAACATTAAATAAAGCCATGGACATCACAAGATCACACAAGAGAGCGGCTCACGTGAACTGACTGTGAACGCATTACACAATTGAGAAGGCAGCAAAAGAATATGAAGCGAGTGACGCATACAAGCATAATCATAAGTGCAGCTACTGCGGAAACAAAGCACGGTGTAAACCGTAAGTTTAAATTAAGTTTATAGACACGCTGCCGCTGGTGTTTGTAATGCCTACGATGAATATGATATTCGCGAGATACAAGTTTAATGAGAAGACACGAGGTATAAAGGAGACTTTGGATCACTTTCCAACGGAGTTAAAATTGCGGGTGAAGGACTGTGCTTATGCAAACGAATAGGAAAGCAAGGTGTAAAGCTTAACTTTAAATTAAGTTCATAGACACCCCGCCGGTTGTGTTTGTTATGCCTAAGATGAATACGATATTCGCGAGATACAAGTTTAATGAGAGGACCCAGGGTATAAACGAGACTTTTGATCACTTCGTAACTGAGTTAAAATTGCTGGTGAAGGACTGTGTTTATGCAAACGAAGATTAGATGGTCAGGGATAGAATAGTGTTTAGCACAAACTCAGCAAAAGTGCGAGAGAAACTTTTAAGTGCCTAGTCTGAGCGAACATTAAATAATTGCTGGTGAAGGACTGTGCTTATGCAAACAAATAGAAAGCAAATGTTACGTTATTTTTAAAATGTTTCCTTTTCTTT
The DNA here is from genome assembly GCF_016835505.1 of Polypterus senegalus. Lineage (NCBI taxonomy): Eukaryota > Metazoa > Chordata > Cladistia > Polypteriformes > Polypteridae > Polypterus > Polypterus senegalus. The sequence continues at coordinate 42,030,087 of NC_053170.1, read as the reverse complement.
TTCATAACTTCTTTAACACACTTCTTCTCTGTTGCGAAGCGCAGGTATTTTGCTAGTACCTACATAAAAAGAAAAATATCTTGCATACAAAAAAGAGAAATGTTACTGTACAAAAAGTAAAATTTGGGTTTATTGTGTATATGTACAGTATGTGAAATCTTTTGTTTGAAATTCATTTGTATGTTTTATTGTTAAATGTTCAATTCATTTTGTTTGTGCTCCAAATAAATTCACTTAATATATGAAACAATTACATATTTCCCTTTTTTTTTGTTCTGTGCCCCCATGAAAACACACTGGCCTTACCCTGGGCCCCCTGGTAAATCTGGTTTGGAACCGCCACCGTCTATAATATCTATTATTATTATTTGGCCGACACCTTTATCCAAGGTGTCTTGCAACACACAAGATATAATTGGTTACATTTTTTCAATTGGAGCACAGGCAGGTGAAGTGGTTTGCTCATGGTAACACAGTGTCAGTAGCGTGATTTGATTAACCTCTAGATTCCAGTTTTAGATACACTTAATATTGAGTGACTATGTTAATCCTCAATGTATAAGGTTAGAGAATAAATTAAAAAATAACCTCCGCAATTGACATATACTGCATATCATGCAATTACCAAATTACACAGACAAAACTTTTTGCTTAGGACATTTTTATTGTGTCTTGGAAAAAGAAAATTTCATAAGATGTCACAATAAAATTAGTGGCACTGACCTGAGAACAACTGTATTTTCAACTGTTTCAGTTGTTCTTTTAATGTATAACTTTATCTCAACATAGCGATTTAAGTAAAAAAGTTAAAAACGTGTTACTCTTGGCACAGTTAGAAACAAAAATAACTAAAAAAAGAAACAAGCTTATTTTATCATGTTCATTACATGATACATTCTTTGGAGAGAGAAAAACAAGCATTTTTCTGGAAAATTCAATAGTGTATGATAGTCCCTACAGATTTTATTTTTTCTCCAGCCGTCTGGAGTTTTTTTGTTTTTTCTGTCCTTCTCTGGCCATTGAACCTTACTCTTATTCGATGTTAATTAATGTTGATTTATTCTGTTTTCTTATTGTGTCTTTTATTTTTCTATTCTTTATTATGTAAAGCACTTTGAGCTACTGTTTGTATGAAAATGTGCTATATAAATAAATGTTGTTGTTGTTGTAGTACGTAATTACAAAAAATGCACATGCATGTGAATTTTTCTCAATGAACTTCTCACTGGTTAGCAATGAGTGGGTTGCTGCTGCAAACTCTCCATTATTTGCTATATGCTACCTGAATTTTGTACGAAAAGTTACTTAAATATCAAAAACATATGCAATAACATTTTATTTAAAAAGCATCCAGCTGCATGCAGATGCTCTCAGGATCCAGGCATCCATAACTTGCTGCCTATAAGAAAAGCAGAAGTAGATTCAAGCTGACATCCTTTCCTCACATTTTTAAGAGCATGTTTTAGTCAGGTGCTATGCAAGCTATTTAAAAATAGAACATATTCTGCGTATCAAAGTAACTGATAAATGTGTAGTAACTGTTGTACTGAAAAGAAGTGAAGGGGTGCCATTTGTGAAACTAGGGCTTGAAACTAACTTGTAGGTATCCTGCACAAACCTAGTAATTCCTACAAATTTGAATTATGAATATGCACATTTCCTGCACATATTTATTTGGTAAGTAATTCTGAAAATATTTTTAAAATTGCTATTTTAATATTGTCCTTTTTTCTTGTTTACATTTTGTTAGACTCATATAAATAGGATGTCATCTGTCTTGCAAACCATGACAAGAGCATGGAATGGCACAATTTGGCAACTGGTTGTTCAGTGGAGCTAAGCAAGAAGTCAAGGATGTGGCTAATGCATGATACCCTGTGTTTAAACTCCACTGTAAAATCCAAGGTTACAAAAAGGCTGAAAGTATATGCTTTTATGAAAATCAATACAAAAATGTAGGAAATTGACTTTTATTGTTTATAGCTTATCTCTGCCAATTTGGGGATGAATGTTGGGGCTTAAAACACCTAAAATCATAACTTCTTTGAAATTTGTGGTGAGCTGACTGCCTTTAAACCAGTCTCTGAAAAGTAAATTCAGTGATAGACAGAAAAAGATAAGAAACAATGCCCAAGGATAACTTGCAAGAAAATAAGCACTGTTTATACAGTATATACCAATTGCTAAGATTGCCATCTTACTCTGAAAAGAATAACATTTCAGGTGAAAAATTAGGACTTTGATGGAGGCTTTTGCCTATGATAACATTATTCGCCTTTACATTTTGTTACAATTTTTTTTAGAAATGACCTTTCACTGAAAATTATTCTCAAACCCATTTTCAGCGGATCTGAGAGGAAGAGCCTACCCCAGCTGCAATCAGCACACTACTTTAAAAGGGCCTGGACAGTGTAACAGTCCATTGCACACATCCATACCTCACACTGGGACTATTTAACCAAAGCTACTAGGCTTTGAGAAAGTCAGGAGGAATAAGGGAAGGAACCACAAGAACACAAGGAGAACATACAAATTCCAAACAGACAAATCATGTACTGGGTTTGAACCTAGTATGCTGGATCTATAAACTGGCAATGATAATCACTGTGCACTACTGCACCACATAAGATAAGAAAATGATAACATTTTAAGTAAATATAAAAGACCATATGAGAAACTTAATGAAGGCAAAATCTATATATATAATTCACTAAGGCAAGACAACCATGGAAAGCACGCCGGAAGGGGCGTGGATTCACTAAGCCGCCGACAAGTGAGACACCTATGGCGCAAGCAGGAAGGAGTCACGCCCACCAACTCCAAGACCATTGGATACGACGACAACTCGCAGGGCCACGCCCACCAACTCAGACGCGCCGACAGAAAAAATGGCGTCATTTATATTCGTCTGTCATAGAGGCCACATGCAGTGCAGGTCAGGTTAATGTCATGTGCATGTCATGCACCTCCGAGCTACGTTGACTGCTCATAGTGGCATGTTTCTTGCGGAGGCGAATCGCCATATGCAGCGTATGAAACGGTTGCGAGGGGTATCCCATGGGATCCTTAAAACAATCCTTTACAACTGAGTTTAAAGCAGAATGAAGTAAGCAGTCTTTAAAAACCGACTTTTCGGTTACGATGCACGACCGCGTGCACCATAGCAAACTGTTTTACATGCTACATACGGCTATTCGCATCCGCGACAAACATGAGTCTTCTTAGATGCTCCTGCGGGAACACGGAAGACGTTTTCCTGCCCACCAACACTCCTTTTTCACCGGCCGGCGTCTACCCTCACTCTCTAGGCATTCACACTGCCTGCCTATTTGTCCGGACGCAAAAACTCACCGACCACCTAGTTCGTCCCTTTCCTCTGTGGTGAGAATCCACATGCACGTCTGAGCCACGCGGCGTTTGTTATGCTGCGGGTTCACTACTGTGTTGTATTTTGCTCTCTCCAGAGTTCCATCTTTTCATTCACTTACTGTTGTATTCTCACACCAACCCGTTATAGACATCCGTGTCTTTCCAGAAGTGTTTAGCATTCAATAAATAATTATGCATGAGATTGACCGTGCGTCTACCCAGCGCAGACAGGCGTGGGTAAGCCATTGAACCCCATTCGGGCTGCAAGCCGTGGAATTCCCACTAAGTGTGACTCATACACTCCCACTCATGGATTATATATAGAAAAGCAGCCAAAACCGAGGGGTATCCTATGGGGTCCTTAAAACATTCCTTTACAACTGAGATTAAAACACAATGAAGTGAGCAGTCTTTAAAAACCGAGTTTTCGGTTACGACGCACAACCGCGTCCACCATAGCAAACTGTTTTACACACTACATACAGCAATTCGCATCCGCGACAAACATGCATCTTCTTAGGTGCTCCTGCACTTTGTTCACAATCCCCTCCCAAATCACTACTACTGTGGTCGGGTGTCTTGGTGGATTATATATAGAAAGCCAGCCAAAACCGCACAGAGCAATGAAAAGTCTAGAGTTCCATCTTTTCATTCACTTTCTGTTGTATCCTCAAACCCTCCCTTTTTAGACAACTGTGTCTTTCCAGAAGTGTTCAACCATCAATAAATAATTATGCAGCGTTTGTTATGCTGCGGGTTCACTATTGTGTTGTATTTTGCTCTCTCCAGATTTCCATTTTTTCATTCGCTTACTGTTGTATTCTCACACCAACCCGTTTTAGACAACCGTGTCTTTCCAGAAGTGTTTAGCATTGCACACTCCACGCCATACACCCCCATCCCTCCGTCTGACAGGAGAAGGCGCAAGGACGGTCCGCCAGTTTTCAGTCACAGACGATTGTGCGTTGGTTCGTTCTGTGCATTGTTACAACGTTGCTTTTCTTGCTGATTTATTACATTACCGATTTTTCAAATGTTAATTTTCTCCCTGTGCTTAAAAATCATTAAAAAACCGGCCTGATTATGTGGCGTATGGTACGCCACGGGTTGGCTAGTATTCCCCAATACCTTTATCACTCATGTGAAAAAGTAATTGGCCACTTAGTCACTCAATCAACCAGAGAGACAAATTTAAATTATAATGGGTAAAATTAGATTAGACAAACCCAAACTTTATTGCTACCATTAGAAAGACACTGGGAACAAATGGTATGCATGGGAGAGTTGCAAGACAAAAAACACCACAAAACAAGATAAAGGCATGTCTAACATTTGCTAAAAAACACCTTGACTATCCCCAAAACCTTTTTGGATAGTTTTCTGTAGACAAAGGAGTCAAAATAGTAGCTTTTTGGAAGACATGGGTCCCAATACATCTGGAATTAAGCTAACACAGCTTTCCAACACAAGAACATCCTGCCCACAGTCCAACATGGTGGTGGAAGTGTCATGGTGAGGGGATGCTTTGTCATAATTGAAGGACGCACGGTTATCATACTCCCTTGAAACTGAACGACCAATGTGCTAGCAAAAAGAGCTGGTCTACTGTTCCCTGGTCTGGACAAAATCCACATTGTTCCTTCTTGTATCTTGGGTTTTTCCACTGGGCTGAGATTTCCCTCAAGCACCCTGGTATAAGCTTTACTTGGAAGGAAGAGGAGTGTGATCCCTCTTTAGTTTAAAACACATCCTCTGGTCACCTTTCTTAAATATGAGGTCCACCACACCAGTCTGCCATTCCAAGGGTACTTTACCCAATTTCCATGTGACATTGCACAGGTGCGTTAACCACATTGTTTCAATGACTAGTGCTTTCAATATCTCTGGTTAGATCTCATCCACCCCAGTAGCCTCACCACAACGGAGTCATCGGACCAACATAGTGACTTTAACAAGAGTGATGGGATCCCCCAAGGAAGAAAAGTGTCAAATGTTATTTCCTAGCTGAAAAGGAAAGGTTAAACACAATGTTTCAATTGAATAGCCTTCATCAGATGTGAAACTATAAAGGCCAAAAGTTTTGTAGCCTCGATTCAGGGCTTGCCTTTCAATATGTGTGCTGGTCCTGTTGTAATCTTTGCCTAAACTGATGGACTTTAAGTTTCAGTTTCTTTGACTTAGAGGATGGCTTCCAAACTATCTATCACCCATACATATCTGATATATGCTGATCTTACTATAAATATTAGATAGTATTAATTTAATTTTTACTATCATTATTTTTGCTTTTTTAATATTTTTCTGAAAATGTTTTTGCTTAAACAGTATAAAACATACCATAAATAAAAAATACTGTCCATGTAATTAGATTTAAATCAGATAAAAAGTTGGACATTATTAACTATACTTTGTTTTTTTGTTTGAAATTAATTGCACGATTTTGCTATATATTGTTGGCAAAATAAGAGTATTGCTTCCCTGTTTCTCTTTCTAACACAAGCTCTGTGTTTATATTTTGTAAAAATTAAGAAAAGCATAGTTAAAGCCAGGGCGGCACGGTGGCGCAGTGGTAGCGCTGCTGCCTCGCAGTTAGGAGACCCGGGTTCGCTTCCCGGGTCCTCACACAAGCTCTGTGTTTATATTTTGTAAAAATTAAGAAAAGCATAGTTAAAGCGAGGGCGTGTAAAGAGTTTGCATGTTCTCCCCGTGTCTGCGTGGGTTTCCTCCCACAATCCAAAGACATGCAGGTTAGGTGGATTGGCGATTCTAACTTGGCCCTAGTGTGTGCTTGGTGTGTGGGTGTGTTTGTGTGTGTCCTGCGGTGGGTTGGCACCCTGCCTAGGATTGGTTCCTGCCTTGTGCCCTGTGTTGGCTGGGATTGGCTCCAGCGACCCCCATGATCAGCGGGTTAGACGATGGATGGATGGATAGACTGGATAAAGCCAGTTTGTGTATAACTCTGTATGGAAAAAGTTCTGGTATAAAAAAAAACACATCCCTTGAAGAAAATAATATTCATTCTCCAACCTGGGAGGAAACCGGAGCACCTGGAGGAAAACCATGCAGACACGGGGAGAACATGCAAACTCTACACAGCGAACCCTGGTCTCCTTACTGCAAGGCAGCAGTGGTACCACTGCACCACTGGCAAAACTTACTTTAGATATAGTAAGGGAGCTAAATAAAGACATTTTCTTTAACTAAGAAGCAGCTCCTGCTGCTTTACAGACCATACTACAGGAAACTATTATCTTGGTCAAAGCATGATGCTGATTACATCTGACAAGTAAAGAAAGTAATGAAGACTAAAATGTCATGGAGCATTTACCAAAATCTGTGTACTTCTTTTGTTGAAACTAATGCATTTGCATCCCCAATATATAAACTAGAGTAACTATACTGATATGCCAAGTATGTGCTTATGTAAAAAAGTTAATTCTAGTTTAAATAATCAAATCTTAGATTATTCCAAAAATAAGTCACAAAGTTAATAACAGATTAAGCGCATCACCATGCCGTTACATTTTACAGATCTTACTGGTATTTTTATTAATTGTAACTTTTTCTAAACACAAAATATTATGTACATGTGTACATATTCTCACAGAGGTCATATCCAGGGCCAAATTGTAAAGGATTTTGTTTAATTACCATCAAGTGTAAAGTGTATTGTAACTAAAATGAGTCTTCATAAAGATGAATATATTAGAGGCTGAGAATGCCTCTCTATTTGCTGCTCTCCATTTATGCATTCCTGGAAATTAATTTTATAATTTATTTTGTGATACATGATTGGTCAGCTGTAGAACCCTAAACCTATATCTTTGTGCTTTAAGAATACTGCCAGTATGCATTCTATGCAAAATCACTACAGTTCCTGCCTACCATTTAATTAACATTCCATTTGTTGCTCTCTAGCTCCCAGCTCCCTATTTTAAGGTGCGCTTTGGCAACCAGTTGCTGCATTGCTTTTATCCAGACTATGCCACCATTCGTAGCTGAATGAAATTGTGTTTCTAAAGAGAAATGAATCACAAGGCGTGTCTGACTCTGAGAAAAAAGGCAACAAGACTGCACCTTTCTTACGTTAATATCATAAGTGTTTCTAACTTCACTCTTTACAGCCAGTCCTAATTAATACTGAGGAAATGGGTTTTTTATTGTCATCTAACTACTCATACAAACACACCTATCTGACAGGACGAATTTGCAAGTGAGATAAAAAACAAGGGAATGCAGGAATGGCATACAAATTCCATCAGAAATGCCACCAAATTAACTAAGCATAAAAAGTCAGTCAGAAAATGCTTCCTACAGCTACTGTAGTCTGAATCCAAAGGGCAGTAGTTCTTCATCATTGCAATAAGATTACTACTGTGTATTTGAAGCTCCACCTTTTGTTCTAAAGACTGACAGCAATGAGATTAAGGACATCTGGAAGAAGTATATTAAGGCGTTTTTGAGTAAAGAGAAATAATGGAATACTTATGTTGTTGTGGGAAGACAGGAGTACTGAGCTGTAAGTTTTTCAAAGAGGAGGTCCAAAAGTGTTGGAAAAGACTAAGATAGGCAATAGTGAAGGAAATGCTGAAGCCAGTTGAAAGTTTTTGAGCTGAATAGTTAACAGACCTGTGCAACACGATTGTGTTCTTGAAGTGAGCCATTGGAGTATTTGTCATATTGAGCTATCAATCTACTGAAGCAGGTTATGAAGGTGGTTGAGAAAGTGCAATTAACTGAAAGTTACTGAAATACATTTTGGTTTAACTACTGGGAAGGGAACAACAGAAGCAATATTTGTTGTCAGGAAAACACATGAAAAACATTACGCAAAGGAAATAAGAGCCACTTGTGTGAAGGGCAAGTGTGGCTTTTATTTGTAGAAAGTGTGCAAGAAGGGTAAATAATGCTGATGTAAGTTCTGCTATTTTTGTGACTTTCAAAGTGAAAACAGAGATGGAATTGAATTGAACTGTTATGGAAGGAATTCTGGCAGTTGTCCCCAAGTTCGACTTCTGAAGCAGCATGTCTGGCATTAAAGGGAAAAGTTGATGAAAACTATGTGAGGAGTAGCAAGCTCTGTGGGAGAGAGATGTGGCAGATGAAGGCGGAACATGAAACCAAGTTGGAAAGTACAGAGATGAGAATGATCATATGGATTTGTGCAGTGCAATTGAGCAAGAGGAAAATGAATGCCATGTTAAGGGAGAGACTTGGAGTGGAGGCCATAGGTTTTGGGCTAAAAAGAAATAGACTAAGATGGTGTAGGCATGTGCAGCAGCAGGCAGAGGATAATAGAAAAGCCAAAAAAAGATGTTGCAGGAGGTGGTGTCAGACATATGGAAAGAATGGGTCTCACCTCAAAAGGATGAAGGAAAAATATTTTGGGCAACTGTTTAGCCTGGGTAAATCCAGAAACCCGTGATGATGGCAATTCTTTATTCTATACATATGCCTTATACTTCTAACAAGTATGCAATGTCCTTTTTTCAGTGTCACAGTAAACTGAAACTGTGCAGCAAGCATTGCGTGATAACAGCATATAACTGACAGCCATCTTTAAAAACATTATTGAAAAATAACCAGAAAAAATGGGTGACATGGTGTCACAGTGGTCAGTCCTGTCTTAGAGTTTTAGGCTTTAACCCTGATCTCAATACTGTCTATGTGGAGTTTGCAAATTTTCACTGTGTCTGTGTTTGGCTTCCCCAGGAACATTAATTCTCCTCACACACAACAAGGAGATTAACTGGCAAATCTATCAGTGAGTGTGTGTGCACTCTGTAACTAATTGAGTCCCTGTTTAGGTTAGGTTCTTGTCTTTCGCCAAAACTTGTCTGGGTAGGCACTGGCTTCCAAATACCTTAAATAAGTTTAAGTAATTCAGTAATAATGATCACACACTGCATCTGGATTGTAGTATTAAGAGCAGCCTGCTCTTTTGATACAATTCTTAGGAAGAAAAAACATTTATCATGACCAAAACAAAAAAAAAAAAAGGAGGGAAGGAATTTAGTTTTTTCTGAGTTGTCTCTGGAGACACTCTAGTTTACAATAGAAAGCCATTTAAAGCCAAAGAGGCTTGCCAGACTCTAAACAAAGCAAATATTGTTCTTGTTTAAATACTGAATGCTAGCATGCAAAAACAGCTTGACAGTGGGGCAGAAAGAGCTTTTACTGTGTGCAGGCCATGGAAATTTAGTTCCGTACAATATGTTCTTCAATGATCTTTACTCTTTTAATCCGAGGTGAAAATTTCTTTATCATACATTTGGCACCTGAAAAGCTTCAAAACTGAACTCAGCATGTGGAAGAGGAAATTAAAGGATGTGTAGTCTATCAGTCAAAAGCATGGAATTTGCAAAGATTTTTTCTCAGAGTATTTTGATTTTCCTTCCACATCTCAAAAAATGGCAAATTTGTTTAAACAGAAATTCTTGCCTGTCGTAATGTAAGCCAATAACATATGCATACGTAAAACATTGAAGACTTACTTTCATAATAACATTAGACATAAAAGCAAATCCAGGTAAGACCTGTTCCCTTCTGTAAATATTGTTAATATTAACACTAGAATTACCAAAGCCTACGAAAAAACTCGTAAATCCGTCCCACCTTAAATCCCATCGGACCTCTCCGTCAGTGTCTTTTGTCTTGTAAATGTGCTGATCAAGACAGCCTACTATTCCATCCCCCAACCGCTGCAGAATGGGCACAAAGTTCTCTCAGTTCCATCCTTGATTATCTGGGAGTGAAGTGCTGGAGTTTTAGAATGGAAACAGATCGTTATTTGGAACACAAGCATTTCATGTGTGTTCCGTTTCTACAATAATCTGTGTAAACACATCATTAAAACTGAAACTTTTTCATATTTTATCAATAAATGACAGAATGTAGACATAAACTATACAATGTGTGAAGCCTAAAGTCCAAAGAACAAATAAACACTTTCACAAAAGGTTCGAGGATGATACAATAGTTTCCATGGCGCAGCGGTAAGAATTGCTGACTTGTAATCAAGAGTCCACCGGTTTGATCCTGACTGCCTCGTATATTTAATGTTTTGAGTAGTGAGCTGCTCTTACTGTCATTATACAATAAACACATACATTTGATTTGCGTCTGTAACAGCCGGTTTAAATTTATAGTATTTGTAAAAGTTACCGTTTTTTTTCACTTTAATTCTCACAGTCACGATCACGATACATACCACTCATCCCTCCTGGGATCTGACGCTGTTAGTTTGAATTTGAAAGTGGGAAAAACTGTAGATGTGAGTGGTGTTTTAAGACAATGGAACTGGAAATTCTCTGATCTGGATGGATAAATGCTGACACACAAACACTGGTGAGTCTGCCTTATTGATATCTCACCGTCACTTGATTTTTTTTTTTTTATTCATTTTTATTGAGTGTTCCTGCTTATGCTGAATTAGTATGCACCTTATGGTCCATGTCAAAGCCGCACTGACAAAAAACCGAGACACAGATATATATGATATTTAGAATTATTTATTTAATGACCTATATAGTACATTTCGGAAAACATGGCACTGATGCAACCTTATTCATATTGTTCATATTCATTCGTATACCATCTTGCGGTTGTAATCAGTGACCGCATGTTTTTTTATTCCCCTGATCTTGCCCAGTCTCCACATTTTGGTGTATGGTGGTGTTTTTTTTGTACTTCAGGACATGCAGAGGAAAGAAAAGCACAGAGAGGTCAGTTCTGCACTACAATGATCCCTCCTCAATCACGGGTGTTGCGTTCCAGAACCCACCTCGAAAGGTGAAAATCCGCAAAGTAAAAACCATACAATTATATTCTTATTACAGTCTTAAAACACTGCGAACAAACATTTGTCTCTTTTTCAAAAGTTTAAACTGTGCTCCATGACAAGACAGAGATGACAGTTCCGTCTCATAATTAAAAGAATGCAAACATATCTTCCTCTTCAAAGGAGAATATCAGAAAGAGAGAGACAGGGAGAGAAAAGCAAACAATCAAAAATCAAAAGGTGCTGTTCAGGCTTTTAAGTATGCAAAGCACCGCCCAACAAAACAACTGCTAGAAAGGGAGCAATGTGAAGGTAGTCTTTCAGAATTTTTTAGAGGAGCGTCTGTATCCTCTAGGCCAGTGTGCGAACAGCCCCTCTGCTCACACCCCCTCCATCAGGAGCAGAGAATGTCAGAGAGAGAGAGAGAGAGGGAGGGAGAGAGAGAGAGAGAGAAGCAAACAATCAAAAATCAATAGGTGCTATTCGGGCTTTTAAATATGCGAAGCACCACGCGGGAAGCATATCGTATATCGTTGCGGAGTTTTATTTAATACATAATACGTGCTCTGATTGGGTAGCTTCTCAGCCATCCACCAATAGCGTCCCTTGTATGAAATCAACTGGGCAAACCAACTGGGGAAGCATGTACCATAAATTAAAAGACCCATTGTCTGCAGAAATCCGCGAACCAGCGAAAAATACGTGATATATATTTAGATATGCTTACATATAAAATCCGCGATGGAGTGAAGCAGCGGAAGTCGAAGCGTGATATAGCGAGGGATAACTGTATATGCAATCATCAAATTCAAATGCTAACAGTTCCCACACAGCCAAGGACCACTGTCATTTCTACATTTACAACATGTGTACCTGCTGCAATGTACACACTTCTCTCTATGCTGTGGTTCCTATTACACTGAAGGGGTTTCAAGCAGCTGTCTTGAAACAGAAGCTTGTCGATGTTGCATCCTCCTTTTCTTTTTCCATCGCCTTTTCTTGTAAGAAGCGCCAACAAAGTTCCTCTGCAAGGTGAGCCATGAACACTCTTCTTTTCTTAGTCGACCCTGTACATGCCTTGCACATTGCATGTGCGTTGATCACCACCAGGTCAAGTGTGTTATAGCACAAGCAACCGGCCACCTCTGTGCTCCTGCTCACACTGAATAAGCTCAGGATTTCTGGTGCATGATGTCAGCACAGTAGTCAGGATCAAACCGGGGGACTCTTGATTACAAATCAGCAATTCTTACCACTGAACCACAGAAACTGTTGTATCATCCTTGACCCTTTTGTGAAAGTGTTTATTTGATCTTTGGACTTTAGGCTTCACACATTAAATAGTTTATGTCTACATTTTTTCATTTATTAATAAAATATGAAAAAAATTCTGTTTTAACAATGTGTTTACACAGATTATTGTAGAAACAGAACACTCATGATATGCATGTGTTCCAAATAACAACCTATTTTGATTCTAAAACTCCAGCACTTCACTCCCAGATAATCAAGGATGGAACTGGGAGAACTTTTGCCTGTTCTGTGGTGGTGGGGAGATGGAATGGTAGGCCGTTTGCTGCTTGTCTTGATCAGCATATTTACAAGACAAAAGACACTGACAGAGAGGTATGAAGTGATTTAAGGTGGGCCGGATTTATGTGTTTTTTCGTAGGCTTTGGTAATTCTAGTGTTAAGGATTTTTTGACTTGGAACCATTGTAATTACTGTGTATAGCACCTGCACTTATTTTTGTAATGTTCGTGCAGTGAACTGAATATATATTTGCAAGACATTTCTTTGGAAATATTTGGCATGTCTGAAATCAGAAATTCAGTTTTGGAACATTTAGTTTTGTCTTGTGTCTTAATTCTGCCACCAATCACTCAGTTACAGCTCTGGCAGTTTTAAGTCTAAAACTGTGGAAAGATGCCACTGCACAAGGCACCACATTTTTGGTGGCAGAGGTGGGAAGGACTTGATGGACTAGCAGCAGGACACATCTGATGAAGAAAGTTCAAGTGCGATGAAGGATCCTGTAGATTCACAAAAAGCCAAAAATATTGTGAATGGTTTAAGTTTCTTATAAAAAATGTTATATTCTGTTTAGATTATTTTTATGTATCTGTTTTGCTGTTATATTGTGGGAATGGGATGTGAGGGGTGCAATGACATTTCGGAAGCATGACTTACCGGTGTTCATCTATTTCAGTTTTTATACAGAGCCAACTGGTCTATGGATGATACAGTGAATTTAGGTCTGATCTTTATTTACCAGCACTTTGATAAGACAGGGGCATATGTGAGGATCTTGTTTGTGGATTTTAGCTGTGATTTCAGTACAATCATCCCGGAGCTCCTAGATAAAAAACTCATCCAGTTCAACCTGCCTAGTTCAATAAGCCATTGGATCACAGACTTTCTTACAGATAGGAAACAGTACGTGCGGTTGGGCACATAAATATATAACCCATTAACCCTTAGTACTGGTGCATTGCAGGGATGTGTTCTTTCCACTCTATTCTTCTCACTTTATACAAATGACTGTACCTCTAGTGATTCATCTAGACACTAATAGGCCTCATTTCAAACAATGATGAGTCCATATACAGACAAAATGTGGAAAACATGACATTGTCCAGCAGCCATAATAATTTGGAGATTAATGTTCCAAAAACTCAGGAGATGATAATAGTTTTCTAGAAACAGTCACCTGCTCACCTATCACTTGGTATAAATAGCTCAGTCATTGGGATGACAGAATCACTTAAGTTTCTGGGCACTGTGCTTTCACAAAACCTTAAATAGGACAATGACATTACATGCATTATTAAGAAAGCCCATCAGAGAATTCTCCTTTTGTGTCAGCTTAGGAAATTCAATTTCCCTCAAACAATATTGGCCAAATTTAACATGACCATTATCAAATCCATTCTGACCTCATCTATAACTGGTTTCATGCTGCCTCTGTTCAGGCTAAAGCCAATCTGCAACACATCATCAAAGCCTATGAAAGGATCATAGGCTGTAACATACATTACACATGACCTATATGTGTCCAGGTTAAGAAAGAGATCATTGCTGATCTGACTCACCCAAGACATCACCTGTTCCAAAGACTTCCCTTCGGCAAATGTCTTCGTGCAATGATACGTAGCTTAAGCAACCTGTCACCTAAAAAGTTTTTCTTCCATGTGCAGTTATTCTTATTAGTTAGGTGTGAGCTTCTACTGAGTATCTATGTATGCTTGCACTCCAGACTACCTGGACATTTTAATCCCACTATCTCTATTTTTTTTGTATTGCATTGTATTTTTCTCTTCTCATATTTATCTATTCTATGTTGTCCTTGTATGTTGCACCAATACTATCAAGAGAAATTCCTAGTGCCCATTAGTGTACCTGGCAAATAAAGTAATTTTTGATTCTGTTCAGAAGAAAGATCATCTCATAATCTTGGCTTCTAGGTCATCAATTGTCTGTGAAGATGATAATAATGAACCCAAACAGTGCAACCTGTATTTAAGAGGAGGGAAGTGTTATGGGTAATGGGTCGTTGAAGCTTGTGAATGTATTTTTTAATATAGAAAGATTTTCTTTTATTTTGCACTTACCAAATGGGTGAGTGCAGTGTTGCTCTGGGGAGGCACTGGAGGTGCCATGCCTGTGTGCGAGGCAAATGAGGCAACTGTCGTGAGGGGCATGGCTGGGGCCGTGACAGTGTGTTAAGGGAACAAACATAAAAGGTATGCCTGAGGATTTGTCATTTTAGTTTTAGGTTAGTTATCGAAGCAGTGCCACATGTGAATTAGGGTCCAAGTGTAGTGAATAAGAGGCCACAGACTGTGATCAGAATGCTGGGCACAAGTGCCAGAGGGAGACGAAAAGGAAAGGGTGTAGGAAACAACTCTGGGTAGTAGAAGGGTGAAGCAGTGGAGGTCTGCTAAGCTGAACACAGAAGGAGCTGAACAGATGTGCGGGAGTCACCAAAATTGCTGATTTCGTAGGGGAAGAGACACTATTGGCCATGCAGTTCTCCAGATTTTTTTCATTTTAGATTTGATGATGGGTTAGAAGGAGTGAGTTTTTATCCTTGATTTATGGGCCTGGATATACTTTTCATTCATTCATTTATGGATCTGTATATTTTTTTAATAAGATTTTTATTCATGTACTTTAATGCACTGTTGCACTATATACAGACTGTCTTTGAACAATCTGAAAGAACTTGTTGGTCTTCTTAGCCTCCATTCATTCATCCATGCATCCTTAGTCATGACTGCAAAGGGCCGGACAAGGGACAATGCCATGTCTTGCTGGCACAGGGCATCACATTTAATTGTGTTCATAATAGGATACCATGCATGACACTTACAGTGCATCCGGAAAGTATTCACAGCGCATCACTTTTTCCACATTTTGTTATGTTACAGCCTTATTCCAAAATGGATTAAATTCATTTTTTTCCTTAGAACTCTACACACAACACCCCATAATGACAATGTGAGAAAAGTTTACTTGAGGTTTTTGCAAATTTATTAAAAATAAAAAACTGAGAAAACACATGTACATAAGTATTCACAGCCTTTGCTCAATACTTTGTCTATGCACCTTTGGCAGCAATTACAGCCTCAAGTCTTTTTGAATATGATGCCACAAGCTTGGCACACCTATCCTTGGCCAGTTTCACCCACTCCTCTTTGCAGCACCTCTCAAGCTCCATCAAGTTGGATGGGAAGCATTGTGCACAGCCATTTTAAGATCTCTCCAGAGATGTTCAATCGGATTCAAGTCTGGGCTCTGGCTGGGCCACTCAAGGACATTCACAGAGTTGTCCTGAAGCCACTCCTTTGATATCTTGGCTGTGTGCTTAGGGTCGTTGTGCTGCTGAAAGATGAACCGTCACCCCAGTCTGAGGTCAAGAGCGCTCTGGAGCAGGTTTTCATCCAGGATGTCTCTGTACATTGCTGCAGTCATCTTTCCCTTTATCCTGACTAGTCTCCCAGATCCTGCCGCTGAAAAAAATCCCCACAGCATGAGGCTGCCACCACCATGCTTCACTGTCAGGATGGTATTGGCCTGGTGATGAGCGGTGCCTGGTTTCGTCCAGACGGGACGCCTGGCATTCACACCAAAGAGTTCAATCTTTGTCTCATCAGACCAGAGAATTTTGTTTCTCATGGTCTGAGAGTCCTACAGGTGCCTTTTGGCAAACTCCAGGCGGGCTGCCATGTCCCTTTTACTAAGGAGTGGCTTCCGTCTGGCCACTCTACTATACAGGCCTGATTGGTGGATTGCTGCAGAGATGGTTGTCCTTCTGGAAGGTTCTCCTCTCACCAACGGAGGACCTCCGGAGCACTGGCAGAGTGACTATCGGGTTCTTGGTCACCTCCCTGACTAAGGTCCTTCTCCCCCGATCGCTCAGTTTAGATGGCAGGCCAGCTCTAGGAAGAGTCTAGGTGGTTTTGAACTTCTTCCACTTACGGATGATGGAGGCCACTGTGCTCATTGGGACCTTCAACGCAGCAGAAATTTTTCTGTAACCTTCCCCAGATTTGTGCCTCGAGACAATCCTGTCTCGGAGGTCTACAGACAATTCCTTTGACTTCATGCTTGGTTTGTGCTCTGAAATGAACTGTCAACTGTGGAACCTTATATAGACAGGTGTGTGCCTTTCCAAATCATGTCCAATCAACTGAATTTACCACAGGTGGACTCCAATTAAGCTGCAGAAACATCTCAAGGATGATCAGGGGAAACAGGATGCACCTGAGCTCAATTTTGAGCTTCATGACAAAGGCTGTGAATACTTATGTACATGTGCTTTCTCAATTTTTTTATTTTTAATAAATCTGCAAAAACCTCAAGTAAACGTTTTTCACGTTGTCATTATGGGGTGTTATGTGTAGAATTCTGAGGAAAAAAATGAATTTAATCCATTTTGGAATAAGGCTGTAACATAACAAAATGTGGAAAAAGTGATGCGCTGTATATCCAAAAAAAAAAAAAAACAGATTGTGGCTTGTTTGCTACTAACTAACTACATGTCCTGCAAAACTACCAGAACAATATTGATAGAGAAGACAACATATAATTTTATCATAAGGCACAAATTTTCTGTGTGGAGAAAAAGCACTATAATACTAGCACCAATACACAGTATTATCCCAAATGTGAAGCATGTTAATGGTAGCATCATAGTGTTGTGCTGTTATGCTGCCTCAGCACAGGAATTACTTACCATTAATGAGTGGAACAATTAATTCCAAGATGCATGAAGAAATTCTACAGAAGAATATCAGGGCATCTGTCAGTGATCTCAAGCTCAAAGAAATTGGGTCATACAGAATGACAATGAATCAAAACACAGATGTAAGTCAATGATAAAGGGCTTTAAAAAGAAGAGTTCCCACATTTTAGAATTGCCATGACAGAGTGCTAACCTCAATCCTATTAAAATGCTGTACTGAGATTTGAGATCAAATAGTTTATGCAACACAAGTTGGGAAGTATGCACTGGTACAGTGTGTTGCCACACTCACTACACAACGAAACAACTCGGGATCCTGGTTTGCAACCCCCCAGGTAGACACGCGATCCAGTCCCACCCTCTGGAAATGACCCTCAATCTGCCGCAGCCAGGTGTTACGTGGGCGAGCCCTTGGCCTGGTCCAGCCACTCTGGTATATGTAATACAAGCCAAAAATATAAAATGAAGTAGGTCTATAAAGAGGAATGGACTAAAATACTTCCAACTGTTCTGATCAGCAGCAACAGAAAGCATTTGTTGACGATTATGAACACTAATGGAGTCTCCAGCTGATTCAAATAGAGTCTCTTGTAAATTTACGGGTAAAACAACTAAACTATTCAATCAAAATAAAACAATTTTGTACAATTTTGCGTGATACTTGTTTAATCAGACAGTCAACATATTATGAATTATACTCATTCACTGAACAGAAAAAACTGCCTGCTACTTAAGTGTATAACGTATATATAAAGTACCACACACGCAAGGCCAAGAGGTTTAGCAGTTTTTAAAAAAAACAAAAAAAAAACACAACATTAGAATAGCCAAGATAGTGACCTATGTGACTCTGACCATTTTATTATAGCTGGTACCAGAAGGGCTGGTTTCAGTATCTCAGAAAAAGCATACACTTGGAATTCTTATTTACTACCATTTTTAGGACTGATACAAATTGGTGCAATAAGCAAAAAAAGATTCAACAAGTGGCACCTCTGCATGCAAAAACACACTGTTAAAGGAACAGAATGGGCAAATGCATTCAAACTAAAAGAAAGAAGGCTCAAATATTGAACTAGTTACTTTTTATAAGAGTGGTGTACCTGTACAAAAGAGCATCTCTGATTTCACAAAGCTTCAGCCCTTCAGCAGAAGAACTACATCAGTATGTTCAATGCTCCCAGCTAAGGACACAAGGCTACAGTAGGCATGAGATAACTAAAAACTCAAATGACTTAAGATTAGGTCAATGTCTCCTGATCTTACAAATATTTATTTCTGTTACAGCATAAACAGCACACATCCATTCTTATACCCTGCCTTTTGTCAATGCTATGGGATAATAGTGTAAGTGTAATTAGGTGAGAATATATTCTTGGCCTCTTAATACCAAACAAGCATCATTTGCTTGCCACAATATACAAACTGAATGCATTTATGCTAATCATGTGGACCCCATAAAGGCTACAGTCTTCTAATGGATATTTCCAACAGAATAATGTGTGAAGTCACAAAGCATGCATCATTTTAGGGTGAATTCAAAAACAATGACTTTAATTTACTCCAGTGACCATACTACTCATATCACAATTCAACAGAGCAAGTTTAGGAGGAGGTGGCACATGTGGATTGCAGCATTCATAACACACCATGCTGATTAGACACCTCTAATGAACTTTGGAAGAGAACTGTAATTAAACCTCTTATCTGCATGAAGAAATTTGAAATTTATCAGCTTACTGTTAAACAAATTTGTATATGTTCTCCAATATGTAACCAATGTTTTTTCTACCTAGACATAGAAATATATTAGAATTACCCCAAACTGGGCAATAAAAATATATATATGCTGGAAAACTACAACCAAATATCCTCAAACTTCACTGGTGGAAAGTGATATGCATTTTCAGATTTGAACAATACAAGTAAAACAAAAGTGAGTCTTGTTCAACTTTAAGTGTTTTTCTTTCACTAGTTGTTATAATAAAGACAAAGCAGTACTTAAATATTATAACCATGTTAAACCATGCAGAGAATATTCAACACATACATCTTAAGAATAATTATTTTTCCTAAATAATACCCTTGGTTAAATGGAAATCTAAAATATATACTGAATTACTAGGTTTATAATAGGGGCTTTCTCATAAGACCTATTTAATGCAATCTCTTAAATGTTACCTAATATTGTTCTTACTTAAGCACTAAATATTCTAAACCTATTTCTTCATTTATAGGACGGTAGACTTTTGTGATTTATAAATACCTTCCAAATAGACTTTTTCATTAGTTGCAATAAGCAACTAATAAATTATGAAGCAGATCCAATTAAATTAGGAATTCCCAGACCAGAGCATATATATTCACAGAACTTTGACGCATCTACAGCAAAGAAAACACAAAACAAGGAGAAAAAAATAAGTGGTTTCATACAAGCTAATGAGCTCTATTCTGATGCAAGGTTATCTGCATTTTCTAAATGGCCTTTCATGTTCTGTTACTGTTTTGTATTCCTAGCCTTGACAGCAACATTCAAAACAGGAAACTGTAGTTAATTCATGCCGGCATACAACATCTATCTCCATTGAAGGAGTATTTATATAAAAAAAAAAAGAGGTCAAACTCATTCTCACCATAGTATGTGCCAACAAAGGAGACAAAAAAAAAAAAACTGACAACACAATTTACTAAACTGGTTTTGTACAAAAACCATCATGCTCAAAACACCTTATTTACATAAAAAAAAATCATCAATGATACCGAATGTAAGGTTGTCATGAGAGTTGGTTTACCATACAAAAGAGAGGAGGCCATGCAACAGGAGGGGTAATGAATTTTACACTACCACCTGAGAAATTATATGCACATGTACACTTTGTGACATTTTTTTCCACAAGCATACAACATTTCTGATGCTTTTTTTGTTCACAGAAAGATCCCTAGCACCAAAATTAAAAGTAACAACCAAAAAGCTGACTTCTCCAAATCAACTGTTTTATGAAAGTTCATATATATTGTATAAAAAGAAAGTTGTGTTATGAATCACAATAAAGTTGAATTTTCATGGTTTTGAAGACCAGTCTAATATTAATTATTAATAGAAACTACATTACTGCTACAGAGAGTTTTTTTATTATTAACTGATAAAGAAGGCCTGACACAACCAAAAAAAAGTAACCTGCACATAACTTTCACTTTCACATCAAAGTCATTTATAAAAAAAAAAAAAAAAAAGTATGTACATTCAATTGGCCACATGCAGTTTTAAAGCAATAAAAAACAAAAAAAAAAAAACAAACAAGTATTCACACAATACTGGCTCCAGCAGAAAATCTGCTCTGTATCAGGTAATAGCGCAAAAATATGTCTACAATTATTTGAAAATCACATATGATACTGTACTGCAAATACTGTACCTTCTATACAGAGGTGAAACAGAAATGCGATTAGTATATACATTTTGAAGAATTCAGTTCATTAAGCAGTTCATTAGAAACATATACTGTACTTAATTTTGGCTTGCACTAGAAATCAGAAAATCAGAAATCAGAAAATGGATACTTTATAGGAGTAGAATTCAATAAATAACTCAAGTTAATATTAATACTACTTGAAGCATTCTGCTGTACTGCAGAAAACTCAAGAAAGATATAAAAAGTACCAGATTCTCATTGAATATTTTAGGCCTTTAACTTGACTTTAAAAAGATTTACATATTTAAAAATGTTATGAACTTTTTCTCTGATGGCTCCTGTTTTGTTTTAAACAATTTGAGATAGTAAAATAGATTTTTTGTCAAATTGTACTTGGGGCTATATGTTTTAAGACTTTACTTGTAGTTGTTGCAATAAAATTAAAACAGCGGTTAAATATATTTTGAGGATTAATTTAAATAATGGCTTTCAAATCTACCATACTAATTATTTTTTCTGACTTTCTGGGTGATAACTTTCTAAAATAACTATGTAGAGTTTTATTTTTCTCTTTTTATTAAAGTGGCCTTCCTTAGGGAGGAAAAAAAATACCCTCAAAAAATACAAAACTGGGCTAAACACCCTCTCAAAATTAATTCTAGATGAAATGCTGACTTTTGACCAGAGCCAGTACTTGTAATATGTGTAACTCAACTTGTATCTTTTATACTTAATTTGCTGATTAAGTAAATCATTCAGATAAGGCATACAGTTGACAAGTGAACTGTACAGATTCGTTAATAAGGAGATCACTTTTTTGATGCAATTAATATTTTATCACTTCAAATGAATAGTTAAAATTTTTTACATTTTATTTGTATAATGTTCATAAATATTAAATAGGACTTAATTGTTCTTTTTGCAATTTTAATATATAGCCATAAGCTGTTAATTACAAGACAATATATGTTGTTCTGATGTTTATATCTAATTTTACTCTACATATAGCTTACTGGTCTATGATAACTACAAACAGGAATAATAGTTTGATGCATACAGGCCAAGTCTGTTTTGAAGATATCCTCATATCATCCTGTACTTTTTTTGCAGGCTTATGAGAAGCGCCACATCTAAAATGAAATTCCTTATATGTATTTAACAGACACCTTAACACAAAGGAATCATGACCCAAAGGTCAAAAGGACCAAAAGTAAATGTCCCTAATGTGTCATATACAGTACATCCGGAAAGTATTCACAGCGCATCACTTTTTCCACATTTTTTTTAATGTTACAGCCTTTTTCCAAAATGGATTAAATTCATTTTTTCCTCAGAATTCTACACACAACACCCCATAATGACAACGTGAAAAAAGTTTACTTGAGGTTTTTGCAAATTTATTAAAAATAAAAAAACTGAGAAATCGCATGTACATAAGTATTCATAGCCTTTGCTCAATACTTTGTCGATGCACCTTTGGCAGCAATTACAGCATCAAGTCTTTTTGAATATGATGCCACAAGCTTGGCACACCTATCCTTGGCCAGTTTTGCCCATTCCTCTTTGCAGCACCTCTCAAGCTCCATCAGGTTGGATGGGAAGCGTCGGTGCACAGCCATTTTAAGATCTCTCCAGAGATGTTCAATCAGATTCAAGTCTGGGCTCTGGCTGGGCCACTAACGGACATTCACAGAGTTGTCCTAAAGCCACTCCTTTGATATCTTGGCTGTGTGCTTAGGGTCGTTGTCCTGCTGAAAGATGAACCGTCACCCCAGTCTGAGGTCAAGAGCGCTCTGGGGCAGGTTTTCATCCAGGATGTCTCTGTACATTGCTGCAGTCATCTTTCCCTTTATCCTGACTAGTCTCCCAGATCCTGCCGCTGAAAAACATCCCCACAGCATGATGCTGCCACCACCATGCTTCACTGTAGGGATGGTATTGGCCTGGTGATGAGCGGTGCCTGGTTTCCTCCAAACGTGACGCCTGGCATTCACACCATAGAGTTCAATCTTTGTCTCATCAGAGCAGAGAATTTTGTTTCTCATGGTCTGAGAGTCCTTCAGGTGCCTTTTGGCAAACTGTCATGTGTCTTTTACTAAGGAGTGGCTTCCGTCTGGCCACTCTACTATACAGGCTTGTTTGGTGGACTGCTGCAGAGATCGTTGCCCTTCTGGAAGGTTCTCCTCTCTCCACAGAGGACCTCTGGAGCTCTGACAGAGTGACCATCGGGTTCTTGGTCACCTCCCTGACTAAGGCCCTTCTCCCCCGATCGCTCAGTTTAGATGGCCAGGCAGCTCTAGGAAGAGTCCTGGTGGTTTCAAACTTACGGATGATGGAGGCCACTGTGCTCATTGGGACCTTCAGAGCAGCAGAAATTTTTCTGTAACCTTCCCCAGATTTGTGCCTCGAGACAATCCTATCTCGGAGGTCTACAGACAATTCCTTTGACTTCATACTTGGTTTGTGCTCTGGCATGAACTGTCAACTGTGGGACCTTATATAGACAGGTGTGTGCCTTTCCAAATCATGTCCAATCAACTGAATTTACCACAGGTGGACTCCAATTAAGCTGCAGAAACATCTCAAGGATGATCAGGGGAAACAGGATGCACCTGAGCTCAATTTTGAGCTTCATGGCAAAGGCTGTGAATACTTATGAACATGTGCTTTCTCAATTTTTTTATTTTTAATAAATTTGCAGAAATCTCAAGTAAACCTTTTTCACTTTGTCATTATGGGGTGTTGTGTGTAGAATTCTAAAGAAAAAAATGAATTTAATCCATTTTGGAATAAGGCTGTAACATAACAAAATGTGGAAAAAGTGATGCGCTGTGAATACTTTCCAGATGCACTGTATGTTAAAATGCTTGATTTATAAAACTATAGTAGTATATTGTATGAAATGCTGAGAAAAAGCGCAAGAAAGTTAGTTACACATGGAGAAATGGAGATCTAGAGACAGAGAAGGAGGCTGAACAAGTTAGTGCTTTTTTTTTTTTTAATTATATAAAAGAGTTGCAGTATTACTTTTGGCAGTTGCTGGAGGCTGGCAAACAATACACGTTTGTTTAGCTTGTTTTAACTTTGCCAAAGTGATGATTTTCACTGTTTGCAAGGCAATAAGCAAATGTTTTTGAATTCTGCAATTTTCTGTCAAAAGTGCAAGTTAAAAATCACATATGTTCCACCTATTTTTCAAAAGGGATTAATTCCTAAAAGGTTTCTTTGTTGTATTATACACTATCTGTCTTTTCTGGAATGGATATTTGGCATGTTTGTAAGTTTCTGCCAAAGAAAAAACATTCTATTAATTTAATTCACTATTAACAATTTATAACCATTAGCAACAATCAGTAACAGCAGAAAAAAAAATCTTGAGTTAACATATCCATGTCTTGCAACAAACACTTTGTAGGTTTCACATTATTTTATGCACTGCAAACAATCTGTCCACCACAGAGTTTGTTTGTCTTCAATACTTCACTCATGTTTGAGTAGTGTATTGATTTAGGACAGGCCACTTCATTTGCCTTTTCTTTTGTTATCTGGAAATAATCCCTTTAAATGTGCATAACAAGCTAATTTGCCAGCATAGAGCATCTAACAGAACATGTGCGCTCTGCCTAGCCATAAGCATTTCTCTAAAAAAAGCATCACGACCAGAGCTGTCCATTGTATGATGAAGTTACACAAGAGTATATAAAAAAAGAAAGTTTTTATCCCTTTTATTTCCATTTCCTTTGGCTTTTATTTTTTTTTTTTAGCACTATTCATTCAGTGTGTCATTAAGAATTTCTTAGTTTCATTACTGTGTAAAGTATGCATCAAATAAACATGCAAGACTATCCATGTTATTGGTATTCCGTCACATTTCTTGTTTTAGTCTTCAGCATGCTATACCAACAAAATACATATTTATTCTTTACAGGGAATTTAAATGCAGTCATTTCTCAACTCGTGTACACCTACTTATTGGCACCCCCGGGAAAGGTGAGCAAAAAGGATTATTTAAAAAAAATATATATATATCACCTTTCTCACACTGAAAAAAAATGAGAAATATAAGAAATATCACATTTTTCTTCTTCCTCTTTTGGCTGCTCCTGTTAGGGGTTGCCACAGTGGATCATCTTCCATATCGTCCAGTCTTCTGCATCTTGTTCTGTTACACCCATCACCTGCATGATCTCTCTCACTACATCCATAAACTTTGTTTTAGGCCTTCCTCTTTTCCTCTTGCCTGAAAGCTCTATTCTTAACATCCTTTTCCCAATATACCCAGCATCTCTCCTCTGCACATGCCCAAACCAAGAGAAATATAACATTTAATTGAAGTAAATTCATTCTGCACTCAGGTTTTTTCAGTGAGAGATTTAGGCAAATCACCAATTTTTTTATAATGCTTTTTACTCATCCTTCCCAGGGGTACCAATAATTGTGAAGCATGTGAAACAAATATACTTCCTTTCATATATCCTTATTTTACAGGAACACAGAATATTCTGGAAACTACAGAGTTTAAAAAATGTACTGTATGACACATTAGAGAAAAGTCCACATGATTTTAAGTAAACGTTAAAATGTTTATTTTAAATTAGAACACTTGAGCAAATTCTCTTCACCTAATTTCACCAAAACATTAAGAAAGCCTTTTAACATCACCAAAGTACTACTTTACACCGTGCTACATGGGTCTATGGTTCTCCAAATGAAGAAAAAAAAATTATGTTTGTGCAAAATTTACCCATAGTAAATTTTAGTTTCAATGTGATTCAATTACATTGACTCAGATGTAATGATTAGTGCTTCGCCCACACAGCTCCAGAGGCTAGAGTTCAAGGCCTGGGGCCTCATCTTTAAATGGTGTGTATGTACAAAAATGTTGCGTACTCCCCATTTCCATTCTCAAATCGCGATGTATAAAAACTTAACTTGGTGTAAAGCCACACACATCTTCACGTCAGCTCAGTCCCTTAGGTGGCAATTAGTTACTTGGAGAAAGAAAAGAAAGGACAGGATTTGGGGGTTAGTACATTTGAAAGAGACAGTACTGCTGCAATAAATTATTTCATCGAAGGTCGTGCAACATGCAGCAAGCATCTTGCGGGAGGCTGGAACAAACTCTGGACAGGGCACCAGCTCATCACTATCACTGCACCACCATGTTTATTACATGCTTTAATTCCTATCATCATGAAAATGATATCAAGTATACATCTTAGTATTT
Source organism: Polypterus senegalus (assembly GCF_016835505.1). Classification (NCBI taxonomy): domain Eukaryota; kingdom Metazoa; phylum Chordata; class Cladistia; order Polypteriformes; family Polypteridae; genus Polypterus; species Polypterus senegalus. The sequence continues at coordinate 42,004,051 of NC_053170.1, read as the reverse complement.
AAATTGTTCAGAGAGCTGTAATATCACAAATGTAATGGATTATGTGTCCTGTTGGTTTAGTTACGATGGTATTTGAGAAACTAGGAAATTAAACAATTTTAAGATGAAGTTTATGAAGTTCTACTTTAATGACAAAATAAACTACATGATTAAAGTAGAAATTTCGAGATTAAAGTTGATATTTCAAGTTTTTTTCCCCCACTGTGTCCCTTTTTTTCTTTTCTCTGTACCCTAATAAGCTTCCATATGACACTCGGACGGTGGGCTATGACTCGCCTTTTCACGGCGACTTTGATATCTGACAACTTCTTTTTTATTTCGGGCACTATGCGATTTTGTGAACTTAAACTTACGAGTTTTTCAGACAATCTATGTCACTCGATCAACTTCCTTTTGTTGTTTATACCACTGTTTAAATAAACCAACAAATAGTACGGTTTTCCTTGCCTCCACTTGGTATTCGCCTAAATTCTTCTATTTTCCCCCATGCTTAGGGGCTATTTATAATGATTTGCATATGCAAAGAGGCGTAATTCCGGGAGGAGACAGGGTGGGACAGCAGACGAATGCACATGTTACTTTTCACGTTGATCAGGATTTATGTAACGGAAGAACACGGAGGTTGGCGTACGCACAGATTTATGCATCTGGATATTTTTGTGCATACGCACATTTCCGCTTTTATTCGTACGCCATGTTTTAGTGTGAATTCTATGAACTGACCCTGGTCACTGTCACTGTGTGAACATCGTCTATGTGTCAATGCCAGCTTCTGGATTCTTCTCCAAAAATCTAAATAGGCATATCTTTTGTGGTATTTGGCATTTCCTAAATAGCCTGATATAAATTTGGGTTGATGTATGTGCACGACTTATAATAAACAGGCATCATGCCAAGGCAAGTTTGCAGTCTTACGTCCAGTGAAACCAGGCCACCCCCTCAGCAAATGGTGAGACAAACGATTGTATACTATGGAATGAACCAAACTAACTTCAAGTTCCTAGTACTATTTAACAAGATGAATGAACAAGAAAAGTATTGAAAAATGGATGAATGAAAATACTTAAATTATTGGAATTCTAACACTTTCAAATCTTAATCCATTTTAGGGATGCAGGGGGCTGGAGCATATTTTAGATGCATCAGGGCTTAGGGCAAGAAACAATAATCTATACTAATAAAAGGCAAAGCCCTCCCTCCCTCCCTCACTCACTCACTCACTCACTCACTTACTTACTTACTCAAACTTCCCGTGTGGGTGGAAGGCTGAAATTTGGCAGGTTCATTCCTTACAGCTTCCTTACAAAAGTTGGGCAGGTTTCATTTCGAAATTCTACACGTAATGGTCATAACTGGAAGCTGTTTTTCTCCATTTACTGTAATGGAGATGAGCTTGAACGCTGTGGGGGCGGAGTTTCGTGTGACATCATCACGCCTCCCACGTAATCACGCAGTACATAGAAAACCAGGAAGACCTCCAAAAAGCGCTGAAGAAAACATGCATTATATAATTGAGAAGGCAGCGAAACAATAAGAAGCGAGCGAGTGACATATTCAACCATATTCATGAATTCTGCTACTTCGGAAACAAAGCACGATGTAACCCTACACTTTAAATTAAGTTCATAGGCAGGCTGCCGCTGGCGTTTGTAATTTAGTGCCTGCCCATAAAAGGCCGTCTGTCAGCGGCAATCCAATAGCAAACTCCCACTAAATATTCACGGGTGAACGACTGTGCTTATGCAGAGGAAGATGAGATGGTCAGGGTGGTGTTTGGCCAGGACTAAGGTAACATTAAATACAGCCATGGACATAGCACGAGATGGCACCAGCACAGCTGGGAACCTTCGATGCATGTACACCGAGCGGCTCACGTGAACTGACGCAGTGCACAGCCAAAAAGCAACAGTTCCAAAGAGCTGAACAAAACCGAATTACACAATTGAAAAGGCAGCAAAAATATGAAGCGTCTGATACATACAAGCATATTCATAAATCCAGCTACTGCGGAAACAAAGCACAAGGTGGAAAAAGTCAATGTCCCGCTAAAGGAAGACAGTGTAAAAAAACCCGTGCATGCAGTGTGTCAGGTCTCAGATAAAGAAGAAGACGAGCTGTTTATTGATGCAGTAAGAAACGAATCGATGAATGAAACCTTTTAGATGAACGGTAAAAAAGTAAGAGCGAGGGGAGGATGACTTATTGAGGCATGCAGGCTGTAGTGCGCGTCAACTCTATCTGAATTGCGCGAACACATTTGAAAAAATATATCTTTTCAAGTTCTATTTAGTCCATATGTGTCAAACTCAAGGGCCGTAGGCCACATCCGGCCCGGCATGTAATTATATCCGGCCCGCGAGATCATTTTATATACTGTATTATTGTTATTAATGGCCCGGGTATATGAAGCGCTGGTAACACAATAAACTACAGATCCCATAATGCAGCGCTTCAGCTGCCTTGGCCGAACACTTACCGCGTTAATCAAGTCTAGCTTATGATGTTGCAAGTTATTGCGAAGCTAGCTCACACGATGCTGAAGAGAAAAGTTGATTCTGAAAATAGAGCCTTTAAAAACCGATGGGAGGCTGAGTATATGTTTACTGAACCCGTGTGTCTCATTTGTGGAGCTAATGTGGCTGTAATTACAGAATTTAATCTAAGACGGCACTATCAGACAAAACATCAGGGTAACCTGAAAGACCTGAATGCAATGCAGAAGATACAGAAAGCAGAAGAATTAAATAAGAATCTGACACTTCAGCGGACGTTTTTACCCGTGCACAATCACAAAGTGATTTCAAGTAAAGCTGCTTTTATGGGAGACACAAATGCACTAGTGCAACTAGCCCCACTTTCCCTGTTGCCAAGTAATGTTGAACCAAGTTGTCACTACGGTGTTCCCAAAATACGCACTTTGCTGATAAACTGAGCGCACTGAGTTTGCACGGCGCTTTGGTGACTTTGAAGAACAAAAAAAGTCCGTCTACATGCGGCTCGAACCTTGTGCATGTTTGGTAGCACATATCTGTGTGAGAAGCTCTTCTCAGTGATAAAGACTAACAAAACAGCACACAGGAGTCGCCTCACTGATGAGCACCTGCAGTCCATCCTGAGAATCTCCACAACACAGAACCTCACACATTAAACATAAACGAACCTGTTGCCAAAAAAGATGCCAGGCGTCCAGCTCCAAAATGACATATGAGCAAAGACAACTGAATGATTTGATTTGTTATTGCTGAAAGGAACACATTTTATTTATATTTCCAGGTTTTGTTATGCAGCATGTTCATATTTGAATTTGTATAATTTTGACAGGATATATTTTTATGGAGAGCAAAATCTTTTGGGATATTTAAAATCTAAGTTTATTTTTATATAAAATTACATAAGAGTAAAGAAATTTGAATGTTTGTTCTTTTAACGTTTACTTTATTTCTAACTTGTATAATTTAGACAGGATATATTTTTATGGAAAGCAAAATATTATAAGTTGTTTAAGGTTTGAGTTGATTTATTCAGGAATAATATTCCTGTCTGTTTTTACCATTCCTACCAAAGATATTTCTGTCGACTAAATAAAAATTCCTTCTATTTAAAATTTAAATAGAACTTGAACAAATACGATAGTTCATAATATCCACGCAGACTTGCACGTAAGAGCGGGAGTTATCCGTTTTAACAAGCAGCGTATTGCACTGATACGAAATAGCTGTGTGTATATATATGTAGATATATATGTATTTTATATGTACTTTCTAACGTCACCAATTTTCAAACTTCCCGTGTAGGTAGAAGGCTGACCCCATCTTCACGAAATTTGGTAGGTGGCTTCCCTGCGCTAACCAAAACCGATGTACGTACTTATTTCAGTGGTATGACGCCACTGTCGGCCACCATATTGAATTTTCCAATGTCACTAATTCTCCAACTTCCCGTGTAGGTAGAAGGCTGAAATTTGGCAGGCTCATTCCTTACAGCTTACTTACAACAGTTAGGCAGGTTTCATTTCGAAATTCTACGCGTAACAGTCATAACGGTCAACAACGTCCGCCATGATGAACTTTCTTATTTACGGCCCCATATTCATGAAATTTGGTAGGTGGCTTCCCTGAGCTAACCGAAACCAATGTATGTACTTATTTTGGTGGTATGATGCCACTGTCAGCCCCCATATTGAACTTTTCAACAGTCTTTGTTACTTATGGGCCCATCTTTAAGAAATTTGGCACACGGGTTCCCAACGCTAACTGAATCCTACTTACGTACTTATATACGTCTATAGCCTGCAGCTTGGTCGGGTCCCCCATCCCAATGCCTCCCATGTTGTTGGCTGCCTGCCTATATAAGACCGTTCGTCTCTCCGGTCTCTACATTCCCTTCCTTGCTTCGCCACGGGATTCACGTCTCCCTACTGATAACTACAGCCTTTTTGTTTAATCCATGGCTTCTCCGCTGTTTTATTGTTTGTTTATTACAACTATAGTTATTGTGTAGGTATTTTACACTTACTTTACATTGCTCAGGTACCCATTTCCTTTATCATTCCAACCCCCATTACCATGTTTAGCGAGATTATCATATTGCACGGCCATATCAGGCTGACTCCTGATATCCGGAGGAACATTGTGTCTTATGTACTGAATGACTAGGACAGGTTCAAGGTGTGGACTGATGACGGTACAGAAGATAATTATACTACACAGGAGCACTATAAGAGTGAAATGCTTAAGCCTTTACCTATGGTTCTGCATGCGAGTTGATGGCTGCCACTGAATTGTTCGGTTGTTGCTTTCAAGTGTACCGAAATGGCCAAATATTTTACACCTTTCGACAACTGCCAATGCCTCTTAAACATCTTAAATGCACAGGTGACGATTTCAGTAGTGGACACTTTGATGTTTATCAATGTTTAAACTCTCAAAAGCTGGATGTGATTTTATCGATGAAACCGGTTGTGTGCTTACAACGCTTGACAGATGCCAAATGTCACTTCAACACAACAAATCCTGCCGTAATTGAAACAAACCATGAAACTCAAACCGATTATGACAGCAGCAATCCAAGCTGTGCGATTTGAGACAAGATTACTGTTCACATGGCCAACTGTACGTTGCATCCTTAAGAGTAAGCTCAGCGTACAGCTTGGTCATGTTACAACCGGAGGGCCGAACTGACAACATGGTATACAAAGAGATCCTTAACAAATAATTACTGGCATATTTTCCCTCAGTTTAAAAAGGTTTACTTTTCTTCTTAATAAAAATTTTAATACAGTACTTTGCTGCTGCGAAGCGCGGGTATTTTGCTAGTACAGAGATAAAAGATCACCACATGACCCAGTCTCAAGCACAATCAGACCCCCACATTTGGAAATGGTAATTAAACCAACATGCAGCTAAGGTCCTTGGGATACGGAAGAAACACATGATGGGAAAGTGCAAATTCCACACTAAAAGAAGCCAGGCTTGCAATTCAAACCCAAAGTGCTAAATACATAAGGCAGCAGCACTAACCACTGTGCCACCATGCCTTGCTTATTTCAATAAAGTACAGATAATAGAGCATTATATACCCTTCTAGCACATATGCAAAAAACTTTCCAACACTTGTAAGAAAAAATCTATGATAAATAAAAATACGATCAAAGACTGCAAACTGCCTTTATTTCTCATTTCAGTGAGTATCGTAACAGAATTTCATAATTTTCATAATAATTACATTATATCTAAATCCATAAAAATGTGCCTATCTTTAATAGAACTGAACTTTTAATCAATGTCATTAGTTTAATACCAGATTAAAAAAAATGCAATACAGATAGTAATTTCCTATTGACTGGTCACTTTTTTTTTTTTTTAAACATAGAGGCTTCTTCTTTCAGCTGCACCACAGTGGATTATCTTCTTCCATATCTTCCTGTCCTCTGCATCCTGCTCCGTCACACCCACCACCTGCATGTCCTCTCTCACCTTCTCTTAGGCCTTCCCATTTTTCTCTTACCTGACAAATCCATTCTTCTCCCTATATACCCAACATCTCACCCCTGCACATGTCCAAACAAATGCAATCTTGCCTCTTTGGCTTTGTCTCCCAACCATCCAACCTGGGCTGACCCTCTAATTTATAATCCTGTTCATCCTTGTCACACCCAATGCAAATCTTAACATCTAGAACTGCCACCTCCAGCTCTGTCTCCTGTTTTTTTGGTCAGTGCCACAGTCTCCAACCCATATAGCATAGCTTTTCTCACTATCGTCTTGTAGACCTTCCCTTTCACTCTTCTTGGTATCCATCTGTCAAAAATCACTCCTGACACTCTTCTCCACCGACTCCACCCTGCCTGTACTCTCTTCTTCACCTCTCTTCCACACTCCCCGTTATTCTGTACTGTTGATCCCAAGTATTTAAACTCATTCACCTTTGCCAACTTTACTCTCTGCATCCTCACCATTTCTCTGACCTCCCTCTTATTCACACACATGTGCTCTGCCTTACTCTTATGGATCTTCATTCCTTTCCACTCTACAGCATATCTCCACCTCTCCAAGGTCTCCACAACCTCCCTACTCTCGCTACAAATCACAATATCATCCGCAAACATCATAGTTCAAGGGGACTCCTGTCTAATCTCGTCTGTCAACCTGTCCTTCACTATTGCAAATAAGAAAGGGCTCAGAGTTGAACGCTGAAGTAATACCACCTCTACCTTAAATGCATCCGTCACTCCTACCACAGACCTCACCACTGTCACACTTCTCTGCCACTCCAGACTTCCGCATAAAATACCACATCTCCTCTTGAGGCACCCTGTCATAGGCTTTCTATAAATCCACAAAGACACAATGCAACTCCTTCTGTCCTTCTCTATACTTCTCCATCAACTTCCTCAGAGCAAACATACAATCTGTAGTGCAGATTTAAGTGGAGGCTAAAATCTGTAAATCTAACCATGTACTTAGCATCAGACTTTCTGAAATGTCTTCCAATACTTCATCTCTTGAATCCACTAGCTCCTTTTAATTTTTAAAACTTTACCTATGATAAAAATGTCCTCACTGCTACTGGTAGTTTTAGAGTGCTTTTGCTATCAAATAAAAAAAAATAAACCTTTCTGAACCTTTATATGAACAATTTCAAATAACAAAAATAAATAATATGAAATATAATCGCCTTACAGTACACAGTACCATAAAGTGCTTATAATAAAACACGGTGTTACTTGAACCATCTATATATATATAATTCACTAAGGCAAGACAACCATGGAAAGCACGTCGGAAGGGGCGTGGATTCACTAAGCCGCCGAGAAGTGAGACACCTATGGCACACGCAGGAAGGAGCCACGCCCACCAACTCCAAGACCATTGGATACGACGACAATTCACAGAGCCACACCCACCAACTCGGACGCGACAACACAGAAAAACTGGCATCATTTATATTCATCTGTCGTAGAGGTTACATGCAGCTTCGACCCACGTTGACTGTTCATAGAGGCATGTTTCTCGCGGAGGTGAATCGCCATATGCAGTGTGTAAAACTGTTTGTGAGGGGTATCCCATGGGATCCTTAAAACATTCCTTTACAACTGAGGTTAAAACACAATGAAGTGAGCAGTCTTTAAAAAACGAGTTTTCGGTTACGACGCATGACCGCGTGAACCATAGCAAACTGTTTTACACGCTACATACAGCAATTCGCTTCTGCAACAAACATGCGTCTTCTTAGATGCTCCTGCACTTTGTACACACCCCCCTCCCACCTCGCTACCACCGTGGTTGGGTGTCTTGGTGGATTATATATAGAAAGGCAGCCAAAACCGCACAGAGCAATGAAAAGTCTACGTGAGTCACAAGTGCATCTGGACTGTGCAAAGACGACAACGACTCGAGTGACGAGTTGGAGGTGGGCACATGAGCAGGCAGTGTATACTGAACGAGAAATCAACAGACAAGCATGACGGAGGGAGCGGAGTGGATATCCTTCTCCTCTCTTCCCATTCCACCCTCCGCACCTGAGCGCTGCACGAACGATTGTGTGTTGGTTCATTCCGTGCATTGGTTAAAACCCAATGAAGGAGGCAGTCTTTAAAAACCAATAAGTCCTGTGCCTCTGTTTCATTACCGTCTCACCTGCTTCACCAATGCAGGCCCTGCAACAATCGAGGCGCTCTCTCGGCAGCTGACCTTCTCTGTGCCTGACCGGTTCACACAGAGGCACCACATGACCAGGTGGTGTGTATGCTTCGAGAACGAGGGTGGACGCGACAGGACTATCTAAGAAGAGGCATGTTTGTCATGGATGTAAATCGCTGTATGCAGCGTGTAAAATGCTATATTATATGTTGCCCTCTCCAGAGTTGCATCTTTTCATTCACCTACAGTCGTATACACAATGAAGTGAGCAGTCTTTAAAAACCGAGTTTTCGGTTACAACGCACGACTGCGTGCACAATAACAAACTGTTTGACACGCTACATACAGCAATTCGCATCCGCAACAAACATGCGTCTTCTTAGATGCTCCTGCACTTTGTACACACCCCCCCCTCCCACCTCGCTGCTACCATGGTCGGGTGTCTTGGTGGATTATATATAGAAAGGCAGCCAAAACCGCACAGAGCAATGAAAAATCTACGTGAGTCACAGGTGCATCTGGACTGTACAACAACGACAACGACTCGAGTGACGAGTTGGATGTGGGCACATGAGCAGGCAGTGCATACTGGACGAGAAATCAGCAGACTAGCATGACGGAGGGAGCGAGCGGACGTCCTTCTCCTCTTCTCCCGTTCCACCCTCCGCACCTGAGCGCCGCACGGACGATTGTGTGTTGGATCGTTCCGTGCATTGTTACAATGTTGCTTTTCTTGCTAATTTATTGCATTACCAATTTTTCAAATGTTAATTTTCTCCCTGTGCTTAAAAATTATTTAAAAACCGGCCTGATTATGAGGCGTATGGTACACCGCGGGTTGGCTAGTATATTATAAATATCAATTCCCTGAAAAGTTAAAATGAATTGGAGCACAATGCCTTGAATTAAAATTAGGTAATGAATTGTTATTTGTTTAAGCAATCTTTTACATCTAAAAGCTTTAACTTCCAGGTCAAGGGAATCAGGTTTGAAATCCAGTCCAGACACAGTCTGTTGGAGTTTAGAAGTTTATCCATGTCTGCAAGATTTTTTTCTCTGGGTATTAAAGGCTTCCTCCTACATCCCAAAGATGTGCAGGTTAGACTGATCTGATTCTAGAACTGCTTTCTATACACAAGTATGCCCAATAATAGTCGTAGATAATACACAGTTCCTGACTTGATCACACATGTCTAATTTGGACTGAGTTGTTTTTTTTTTATTTCTTAATATAGAAAGAAATCTATTTTTTATGTTGCGACTATTAAACAAATCAATTTTGACATGAGTTGTCCGGCAACATGTTTTTAATTTCTCATTTTCAATGTATTATTCAAGATTTACAAATTCCTATATTATATTCTTCATATCAAATAAGAACATAAATAGTGGAGAATTTAGAAACATCAAACAATGCATATTAGTCTATTACTGGAAAATGAATTAAGACACCCAGCCAAATACTGGTATGTAGGTTTTATATTAATTTACATTATACTGTCAAAATCACTTAATCCAATTGTAGGGTGCAGTGAGTCAGTCTAAAATGGCAACGTAAGGCACAACACAGGAAAAGAAACCATGGATAGGAAACCGCTCCACTCTCACACAGCCACAATCGTCCAAATTAGCATCCCCAATTAACTCAACAAATGTCTTTTAGTTGTGAGAGTAAAATACAGAATATTCAGAGAAAAACATATGCACACATGGGGAAAATGTGTAAAATCCACATAAAATAATACCTTAGATCAGGATTCTAACCCTTGATCTACATCCATGATGCATCACCACTAATTAAATTAAGACTTTTGCTACCTCTTATGTTAATTTAAAAAAAATAAACCATTCTTAGGTTTTGTAAGCACACATTCCTCAAAGGGTGGAAACAACACTACATCTTAATGAATGACACAAAGAAACCTCCACTGATACACGCTTAACAAAAGTGCAGCTCTACTGATTATTACCCGATCTATTATTTTAAAATGAATAAATCACTAAATTAATAAAATCATCTGTAGTACCTCTCTTTGTTTAGTCTCCGGACATTCTGAATGAAGAGTCAAGGTTGCTCCTTCTATGTTTCGTGGCATTGGGGTAGAGCCTGGGTTTATAGTGAATTGGATTTGATCTGGAGAGATTGTATGATGCACATATCCTTGAGACATGCCTTCATGATCTGCCATAAAAGGCAGCCCTTCGTCTGAACCCTCAGGAAGAAACGTCATGTTGTCACAATTACCATCGTCCTCGTCATCATCCAAACTCACTGGATCCTGTTCTATCAGGACAGTTGTCCTGTCATACACTGTACCTGAAGAAGAGGGAATCAATCCATTCTTCTCAAAGCCCAGCATGTTTTCCTCTTGGGCCAAGTCATCCTCATCCTCCTCAACATCAAAATACATGATGCTTTTGCACGGGCCATTCTCACCCATGGTCCGAGAGGGCTCAGTGCAAGGCAGTATTCAAACCTCTGAATTTTCCTGAAAGATTGAAAGAGAAAAGTTGTCAATAAACCAATTATCATAAATGCAAAATATAAAACTGAAATTATGTGAGGTTTTCTGGCATAAATGGATTCATCCAGCCAACACTATTTAGATATTTTAAAAGCGCCGAAATTGTTAAATATGTTGAGCTTCTATACTCAAATATTTTAATAAGGTACAATTAGATACCGTAAGCATTTTGATATAATGAGGACACCAATTTCTATCTGTGAAAACCAACATTAATACACCTTTCTAAAATCTAAAATAGATTTACAATCAGCTTATGGCTATATGATCCCTAACAGCAAGCAGAATCACACCCAAAAGAGCACAACACTATGACCATGATCATCTTAACAGCATGTACAGAGTATGAGAGGCACAAGATTACACATCCCTACAGAGGCCTAATAGGGGAGAAGAAATGTATATAAATAAAACCATTATCAATTTACAAACTGCTAATCTCAGTTTTTAATATACTGTCACATATTTGAAATTTGAAGCCAAATCCTTTGTCTACAGATGGATTTATTGACTACTGTAACTAGTCTATGGAGTAAATGCCAATAATAAAACTGCATTTACTGTATATATGTGACAACAAACTTGAAGTTGGGAGTAAAAACTGTGTAAATTCACCTTCCAATCCAGGAAAAAGCCATCCTATCCAAAGCTGGCCTTTGCCTTGCATCTGATGCTACCATTATAAACTTCAACAAGAACGGGATTATATTGGCTTGATCATGGACAGATGGAGTGAATATTCAATAAACAAGCTTTAAAACCTTGCGTTGAAACATGAAAGTAGAAACAGAAATACAGTATATCCAAACAAAGGAGAATTTGAGATATTTCCTAACACTTAACATTTATATTTCCATTATTTATTTAACCAAAGAGAATTTCCCAGCTTATTCTGAGAAGACTATAAGTGGTCAACTAACCACTGTATTAGAGAGAGTGAGAGTGTGAAACTGAACAAGATCAATACAGTTTTTCTCCTTTCCATTTTTCAAATGACTGCTTTCTCGGTTGTTTAAATAACCACATAAACTGTTACATTGCTCATACCGGACATACCTTGGATTACCTGAAAAACTGAAGAAGAGGTAGGCTGTGAAATTAAACATAAAGCTGACAGCAGGAATATGGTATTCCATTTTATTAACGCCACGTAATAACACATCACTCAAACGTCTTTGCTTCTATAAAAGATTGACAATTGCCAAAATTGCCTAATTTATATGAATCAGGAAAGCCTCGACTGAATCTGTTTCCCTTCACAATAAATATTTCTCAGTTCATTTTGGGAGGACAGTAAGTGGTCAACTAACCCAGGTGCTAACAGTGAGGTCTTATTCATAATGATGAGGCCGGACAGGTAGAGGGGGTTGCAGCATGAAACTGAATAGGATCAATACACCTTTTCTCCTGTCTGTTTTTCAAAATAACAAAAAATGCATTGTCAGATTGCTCAGACTTGACATACTAAGGATTATCATAAAAATTAGTAAAATATAGGCTGTAAAATGAAAAAATAAAAAACTGACAGCAATAAAAAATAAGTTTCATATTCATGCCAATATGCAAAAACACCTCACCTTCTATAAGAAATTAGACAATGAACCGTCTAATTTATATGAAACAAGAACGCCTCAAATCAATCGTTTACCTTTCACAGTAAATAACAACAAACCGCACTCTCCAAAACTAACAATACAGTACAAAACGACACAATACAATAAAGCAAGCAAAGAGGCATTTCAAATACCAAGGTTAAGTGAGAATCAAACACAAGAAAAACACCCTTCAGCTTAACCATGCCGTCGCGATTTATCCGCAAATTTCAGTTTCCATATTCAAACAACCTAAACTTTATTTTTTGTTGTCCCTGTCATCCTGACACTGCAGAAGAAAAAAGTCACTTTATAGATCTGAACTAAATGTTGCCTAAATATGACCTCTCAAAGCAATTTTCTTAACTTTGCTTTACTAGACAGTCTCCATATTTTTATACTTGCCTTTAAGTTGCGAATTCTCGAATTCTGAAATGACAGAGTAACATAATTTAAAGGATTGTGGATTTTCTGATATTTCAGAATGAATTAATCAGCCGATTACACGAAGAGTGATAAAACAACACCCGGTACAATTCACCAATTGACAGTTTAACGTAAATGTTTAAACAACGGCTTTGTCAGTACTTCAGCAAGAAGATACTCACTCCAACATTATTTTGAGTGTCATAGCCGCACACTGATTTACACTCAGAAGTGTAAAAGTTTAGCTTTGAATGATTACTTCACGCGAATAAGTCACTATCGGCACGTCCACGTCACATGCAAGTTAAAGAACTCAAAACAAAAATAGCACAAATTGATCTTACAGGATACGGAGAACAAACTTTCTTTCACAAGCAACACTACAGCATCCACTCAGGCTGTAAGTCAATTCTCAATCCATGTTAACAGCAACAGCATGTCCAGTAAACGAGTCGGCGTACTCCAATCCACGTCTTGCTACGTGAACTGTCACCTCGTTCAGTAACGTGAAAGTTGAAACAAGGAGATCGGCCTAAATGAAAGCAAACTATCACATAACGAACGGAATGCTAGCATATCATGTCATTAAGTCAGAGCATTGCATTTTACCAGGTTGTCTGAGATGAAGAATCTCAATTTCTTTCGGGTTGCCTGCACTTTCTTTCGCTGCCCTCCCCAGCGGCACCATGATGAAAATATCGCGTCACACGCAGGACAGCTTCCTCTTTTGCCGAGGCAGCCTGGGAAAAGGCAAGTGGGTAACTGTTGACAAACAGAAAATGAGAAATACTTTCTAATTATTTTTTTTTAGAAAATGGTCGAGGAATAATACTATTGCTGGTAATAGAAAACGTTGTATGTATACCATAATTAAAAATATAATTAAAGCAAAAGAATGTTGTTGCCATAGCGACATTGTGGCTATTTTTCCCGCCTCCTTTCTTCTCTTTTCGAAGCGGTGGCTGACTGTCATTTGAATATACTGGAGAACACGCGAAGCAATTCGTTGTGGCCCGGGCGGTGCAACTCTAAAGACAATGTATTTGTTAGCAAAAGGGTATGCGCCACAAGAAGATCAACGAATTTAGTATTACGATAGTTTATAACCTATTTGGCAGAACCTTAATTAATTGAGTAGTGTCGTTTATTGTCGCGTTGCAGAACGTACCCTTCGAAAACAGTAGTGATGATGTACAGATAGAACTGGTGCTGGTGGGTTGGCTTGATATCAAAACGTGTCACCCAATCATCTTCACGGGTCAATCAAACGTTACATAAACTCTGAAACGACCAGATGGCCGCAGACACACTGCAGTCTACCAGATAAACAGAATGCTGTGGAAATTTTTAGGAGACAAACACGCTTCAGCTCTCTTATCAAGAAGAACCAGCTCTGCCGAAGACCGTACACCACAAAAGGGGATTAAATGGCATAGAGGAGGCGTTTTAGTCAAATTTCAAAGTGCAAAATACGTTTGCAACTACAAATTTGCAGGCACAATTAACCCGCGGTTTGCGAGAACAATGAATCCATTTATCCTGCTCAGGGTACTGACAGAAAAGAGCGCAAGACATGAACCTACTTTGGATGGGACAAAGAAAATCATAGTGAAACCGCAATGTTTATTTGCAGAAGTTGAATGATAGATGCATACATATAACTTTATTTCTGACACTTCTGTTTGTTACAACAAAAGGGATCTGGAAATAATCATTTTATTTGATATTCTTGGTACTATTTTGCGGGCGGCACGGTGGCTCAGTGGCTAGCGCTGCTGCCTCGCAGTTAGGAGACACGGATTTACTTCCCGGGTCCTCCCTGCGTGGAGTTTGCATGTTCTCCCCGTGTCAGCGTGGGTTTCCTCGGGGTACTCCGGTTTCCTCCCAGAGTCCAAAAGACATGCAGGTTAGGTGCAGTGGCGATTCTAAATTGTCCCAAGTGTGTGCCTGGTGTGTGTGTGTGCACGCCCTGTGGTGGGCTGGTGCCCTGCCCGGGGTTTGTTTCCTGCCTTGCTCCCTGTGTTGGCCGGGATTGACTTCAGCAGACCCCTGTGACCCTGTAGTTAGGATATAGCGGGTTGGGTAATGGATGGATGGTACTATTTTTCTCATGATAAGGATATTGTTTATATTCACTTGTTTGAGTTCTCACATAAATATAGATGCAAAAGTAACCATGTGGCACAAAACGTTTACTGTGATTTGTTCTTTCCAGAGGAAACCACGGCCTGGGGAGAGTTGAAAGATTATTGCGGAAGAAGAAAAACATCAAGGTGGCGTGAACAGCTAGTATTCTTTTAAAATAACTCAGCCACATAATATTGTTGTGTTTTTTTTTTTCAAAAGATCTTGTGTAAGCTATTTTACAGTGTGTGTATAATTGCAAGACACAGATCAGTTTTTGACAGCTATCTTGGATGTATTCAGTAAGTTTTTAACGTGTTGTTTTCTGGTGCTGCCCCATGCCCCATTAGCCTCCATTGTAAAGCACTGCTGCAGGCAATATATTTTTTAAAATTTATAGAAAATGCTTAACTTTAGAACACAATTTTGCATGGCAAATGCATATACTGTGTACCATGTTTGTGAAGAAATAACTTTTGACTTGAAAAATATTAAACTTTTATTTTAATACCTCTGTGCATGTCGACCTTTACATATTGCATTTCTTTCTCTTCATCATCCAGCATGTGCATTGGCAGGGCAATCAACTGGTCGGCTATCTTTATGTATAAATTTCATGAAGTTTGAATGTGTAATGGCATGTGTGCATACACAGATTTGTGCATATATGTTGTAATGCAAAAGACATCGGTTCAACCAAAAACAGTAGAAATGGCAGGGAGCAAGCCTGTTTAGATACAATTTATTTTTATATAGCCCAAAAATCACACTATAAGTGCTGCAGTGGGGTTTAACAGGCCCTGTGTTTTGACAGCCCCCCCAGCCTTGACTGTCTAAGAAGACAAGACAAAACTCCCAAAAAAAAAAAACCCTTGTAGGGAAAAAAATGGAAGAAACATTGGGAAAGGCGTTTAAAAAGAGACCCCTTTCCAGGTAGGTTTGGTGTGCAGTGGGTGTCAAAAAAGGGGGTAAATAGAATGCAATACACAGAACAAAACACAAGTAATACTCAATACAATATAATAGTGCAATAAAAATATTACAAGTACAGAGCAGAATTCAACAGTAGATGATATCATATAACAGGATTTGGATTTGTTCAGAGTCCTGCTGACCTCCCCCTATTGGCCATTCTAAAGATGAATCAGTGCTGGGCCAGCCAGTCCGATGAAAGAACCCCTTTACCCGATGATTCCTGCGATCCTCCATCAGAGATGACTTTACCTTAGGCAGGCAAAACAACCTGGCAGGTGGTGGCACCAAGTGCCACATTTGAATACGGAAAAGAGAAACAAAAGAAAAAAGAAAGAGGTGAGATCCTAGATGGTCTACTGGTCCAATCTGAATGCTGACTTCTGGTGGTATTGGTCCTTTTATATTGGAAGACAGTAAGGGGTGGAATCAGAAGGAGGAAGTGAAGGTGACCTTACAGCTCATCCAGTCTGGAAGCTTCTAGATTGTGCACAGAGAGTGAAAATATTAACAATAGTGCCCCCTCCTGGCTTGAAGTAGTTTTTATAGCCCTGAAAATGAATCTGAACCGCTTGTGCACTAAAATGTGTATTTAAATTAATAATGTATCTCAAAAACTACTCTTGCAAACAATTTTCAATTCAATACACCTGGTCGAGTGACTAAATGGAGCTACCGGAAAAACCCAAGTTAAACAATGTTTACGAAAGTTGTTGTTGGACATAGGTCAGGCTATTTTTGAAGGATAAAGGAGATAAATGCTGGACCAAAATAATAGGCATAGATCCTGTAACAAGACAAACACGATACAAATTGTTTAAAAAAGATTCGTCAATTTTTTCAGAAGTCGTCATTCCACCTAGGTTTCCACACACCATGCTAAAATCAACTTTTCTCAAAGTTTTGAACGTCATAGAATTACATTCTAAACATAACACTTAACATAGTGAAGTTTTGACACCATGCAAATGTCCATTTACATGAAATTCAAAGAGTCTGCTCTGCCCTTTGTTGTATATCTCTTCTTTGTTACTAGACCAGTCCAGCCTATCACCGATGTGGACCCCCAAATACCCGAAGCAGTGCACCACCTCCTCATCCACTCACTGAATAGTGACCGGCATAGAGGCTCTTTGGTGAGGCAAAAGTTAATAACCAGCTCCTTGCTTTTGGGGATGTTGAGTGGCAGACAATTCTCTGTGCACAAAGAAGTAAAGTCCTCCACCTGACTCTTGTCCTCTGTCTCATACCACTTGTCAAAACACCCCATTAGTGAAGAATCATCATAAAATTTCTGCAAGTGACATGAGTAGAAGTAAAACAACAATAACACTCAAAGGCCAAAAATCCATTGTGTATTTTTCTTCCTGAATACAATATCTGCAATGGTCACACCAAATATGAAAGGTGTAGTAAGAATTTCTCTTGATTATGGAAAACAAAATGCCTTGTGATATTTAAAGGAAAGAAGAATAAAAGATTTGTGTACCAAAAGGCAGTTTAGTAAGACATTGTACGTGCAAAAGTATATAGGCAAATATATAAAAGAGGAGGAAAAATTACAAATGCAATAGAAATCAAAACTTTTCGTGTAAGGCGCTTTATAAAACATAGCCCTGAATAGGTATATACAATTTATTGAATGAACTTCAACTTATCTTTTCTAAGCAGGCAAAATGCAAAAGTTAGTACAGTATTTGAAAAAAACAGACTACAGCTTACAGTGATCACTTTTTTAATTCAAAATGAAACACCACTGTCCATGTAAGAATAATTATTTGCCGGGAAAATAAAATTAAAATCACAGGAATGTCTTTTCATATTGTATGTTGCCAGTCATTTAGGCCTATCTCTCTAGTAGTGTGTTGCACCTACTTCATCCTATAGAACAGTATAAATTCACCCGAGATTCAACAGGGTGCAAGACACGTTCAGGATTGTTGTACCATTTGGGAATCATTATATTATGCATTTGCTGCCATTTCAATGGATGCACAGGTTGGTTGTGATCAGCATTTTCCATCTCATCCCAAAGGACTCAATAGCACTGAGATCTACAGATTGGGCACACCACTGAAACAATGAAGATTTTGTCATCTTTCTGGAACCACTCAGTGACGATACGTGCCTTGTGACATGGTGCATTGTTGTACTGTATTTGAAGTGTCCATCCGAGTGGATAAATTGTACTCACAAAGAGATGAACTTAATTAGCAACGATGTTCAGATTTGCTTTGCCTTTCAGGCATTATTCTGTGGGATCCTAATGTGTTCCAGGGAAACATTGCCCACACCATACACTGCCATCATTAGCCTGTACCATTGATACCAAAGATAATGGCTCCATGGACTCTGGATTCTTATGCCAGTTCTGATCCTTCCATGAGCATGTTGCAAATGGACTCCAGACCGTGCAGCTGTTGTCCAACTAAACATCTTTATTTACTCCCAGCTGCCCAGTCTTGATGCCTCTGTTTCTGGATACGTGCATTTTTAACAAATAAGTTAATTCATTATAACAATACAATAGAAACTGTAGCAATAGAGTACAATTTATAAAAATAGAAGATAACAAATACAACATAATTGTAAAACCAACGCCAAGACAATATTAAACCATAATTAACTACATACAGAAAGCACAAATTAAATAAACTTTTATTTGGATAACCGACTTAGTGTTTTGGCTGCTTTGTTATTACTAATAGTTTTTACAGAAGATACAAATGAGTTGAAGTCATCAACAAATAAATAATAATTTGGAATTCTTTCTGTAGATAAAAATGGTGCCATTATTATGCCTAGTTACATTCTTTGTTACTTTTTGTATAAGACGACAGGATATCAGCTTCTCCATATTTGTTTTTCTATTCAATTTTTTTTTTCTAAAATCCTTTATCAAAGCAAGGCAGATTTTTTGGAATGCATGTAGTTATTATTTTCATCACATAACCTGCATACGTTTAATATTTTGAATACATTTAAATATCAAACTGTTGCATGGATAACATTTATGAACAACTTTATGTAATATTTCTTTCACTTTATTTGTTAACAAAAAGTAACAAGATCTATGAGGAAGTGTTTGTGCCATTTTCCGGTGAACCATGTATTTTGCTGCCCTGCTTAAACCAACCCCCTCCTTCTCTACTTACAGCAGGAGAGGTTTTTGGAATTATAGGTCAAGCATCCCTAATCCAAAATGTCTGGGACCAGAAGTATTTTGGATATTTTCGGATTTCGGAACATTTGCATATACATAACGAGGCATCTTTGAACTGCTGCATATATATTATCGCAGAGATTACTCTTCCCTCTCCTGGGCAGCAGTCTGGAAGTGCTACATGGTCATTTTCCCACCTTTTGCCCTTTGGTAATGCACCTGCAACTCCTGAAACTGCACCAGGACCAGCGCTTGTCGTTCATGTGTTGGCGCTGCACACCACTGTAAAGTTTTAGGGGGAATTGCAGTCGCAGCCTATGATCTCTTGTCATGTAGTTTAGCATACCCAGTCCAACCAGACAAACAGGTTGGATGTTGTAAGTTGTAAAGGTGGGGTTGTGTGTGTTTGAGATCTGACAAACAGAAAAGAGACTCGTCTGTCTGACATCTTGTGTTTTACGCACCATGACAGAATGGGGAAAAAAAAAGAAGAAAAAGGCAAAGGCTGTGGCTGAGCTCACTGCACTTGGAAGGCTATTGCACTGGCATCACCTCTGTCAGGCAGCAGAAATGTCCTCTTTGCATGAATATGTTCTCTGGACAAATGTAAAATCAGCATTATTGTCTTTACAGAAATTTAAACTCTTTTTCTCTCATCCACATTTATTATTAACCTGGCATTTACCAATATTAATTTAAACTCTGTATGTGGATTTGCCAACCTATTAAATTTTACTAATTCCCTCTCTAAGAAAGTTTAGAACAAACACCATTACAATAATTTAAATAACAAGAATTCACTTTTCAAGAAATACGTAGAATAATAATACTTTAATAATAAAGTATGACACAGACACCATCTTTTAAGACCTAACAGTTTTGATTCAATCACACAATTAGCCAAAAAAGGTGTGAGGTCTTCAAAAACTCCCAGGGAAGCAGGTCAGAATCCCACCAGCCTGACCAGAGGAGATGCACCAAAAGGCAGCTTAGCTTCCAGTTGAGTGGCTGGCATTGGCCTACACCAGGGCAAAATGTGCTTGACTCTCAAAGTTCACACAAAATGTATTCTGTAACACACTTGAAATGCTTTGCAAGGGAGCAGAGAGCCATCAACCCCTGTCTTGTATAAAGCAAGGTCATTAGAAAACATTGTAAAGGAGGATTTATTGACAGAAAAGGAACATTACAGCAAAAGAACAAAACATGACCAAAAAAAGACTTGCCTAAAAGGCAATCCAAAGCAAACGAGTCCCAAATCAAAATCAACTAGGACATTCCAATCAACAAACCACAATATGTCGAAAACGAGAGCGAAAATCCAAGAAGACATAAAATACTTAAAAGACCCACCAGAGGACATTCAAAATGAACTGCACTGGACTTCAATTCCCAACCTGCCTTTCTAGAGCTTAGAGAGGTCCCTTAATGGTGATGGATGAATAGCCCAAATACCAGAAATATGAGAAACACTACACTAATAGATATTAAATAACCAAATAGAATGAAAAGCAGAATACACATATTTAAATAAATAATACACACGCAGAAAAAAATAAAACAATAGAAAATGATGAACAATAATGACAATAGAACAAAGAACTTTAAACATCAGCCAGGGAACCCTGACTTAACCATAATGCTAACCTGACAACACAAATGACTCAAAGAAATGTTTCCCCAATTAAATTAATGAAAAGGTAGACTGGATGATTACATTGTGGGGTCTTTCAGTCTGTTTTTTGCTGACAAAAAGCAATCAACCTCTACACCTTCTTTCCTTTTAAGTCTGGAGCCACATAACAGCAAATGGCTACATTCCTTAGTTTTTAAATGTTTTGTTCTTGTCCTCTTGTAATTCATACAAACAAATTTCCAATGTGCTGAATTTCTTTACAGGGAAAGTTTAATGATGCCTTAAGTTCCTCAGCACATGTGGTGTTTGTTACCTTTCACCCATTTCTCGATGTTATCAGCACTTTAATTGAATTTTATTGTCATGCCGTCTAGTGTTGCTGTTGCTCTTTTCATTTTTTCTTCCCAATACAACATTCAATGTCGCTGTATAGTTAGGGTCTTTTAACACAAATTCACAGTCATTTTTAAACTTTGAATTTTTGTTTCCATTATTTTTCTTAAAACATTTTTTTCCTCAACTACAACATGAACTGATTCATTATTGAAGTTCTAAACAAAATGTTTGACACCAGGTATATTTTGAGAAAGGAGAATAGTATAATTTGAAGAGCATCTGAACCAGGCACCATTATTTGAGCCAGAGACTATTGCCGCCTTATTTTGTTTTGTTTTATTTTATCATTGCCAGTGTCTGTTAAATGGTGCATTCTATGATGACAGCTGCTCACCAATGTTGAATTTGGATATCACTTGCCAGTTTGTAGAATTCTCTCCATTCTCCTTTGACAGGATTGCCCATCACTGGAAGTTTTTAAATTTTCATTCCCTTCTTGGTAAACCCTTGAAAAGGCTGTGAGTTAGAAGCCTATGAAAACAGATATCTGGAAGATATTAGAACTGACATGTTTGGCACCACCGATCATGACACAGTCAAAATCACAAAGGTCACTTGTTTAGTCCAGTTCAAATGTTGGTCTGGCTCTCTGTTCCAAACTACACACCACTATCACGTGACACAACATATCAAATAGCATCATATGACTAAGAAAGTTATTTAGGAGTTGCAAACCAATTTCACTTCATACAGTGCCTTTCACAGTGAGTATCTACAAAAAGTCTTTTAGCTGTCAGACATCTAAGCCTAGACCAATTTTTGTAGCACAAAAGGCTCATATTGTTTTTCAAGAATTACTGCAAAACAAACTGTAGTTTTAATGCAGAAGGTGGCTGTGACCTCAGTGGGACACACGGCCATGATGTCCTTGTTAAGGTAGGTTTTACACACATCAGGAATGAATGTTAGTCGTAGTTTCAGAATTTGACTTCTTGTACATATATCTGAAATACCTAATTTGCATATATTTAAAACTTATTTCTTTATTTTTAAAATACAGTATCAAAACTTGTTGGAGACATTTACCATTTTTTTACATTATTAAATATTTATCTAACCATAATGTATATGGATTATTTTCAGGCATTTTGTCCATTTGGTAGGTAAGGCCAGGGAATGTTCATTACTTTGGTGGTTCTACATCAGGCCTGTGGTGAGTGAGTCCTTCAATCAACTGTTCCCTGCCTTGTGTCCAGTGCTGCTAGGACAGGCTCCAGCCCCCATGTAACCCTAAACTGGACTGACATTGGTTAGAAAAGGTTACATTATTTTAAGTATCTCCTGACTTTATGTCCTAACCAGCCTCTGTACAAAGGTTTGTATGTGGACATGGAGGAGTGATAAAACACACACACACATCTGAATTCCGCTCCAGTTTTACTGTGTTCACTGGTTTATTGTAATGTATATTGGAATATATTTTATTGTGTGATTTATCTTTACTGTACACTGTATTCATGTAAAACAAGCTTTATAAAAGGAAGATTGATAAACATTTTCTATATTTACAGTAATATACAGTACATCTACAGTATAAAAATTACCACAAGATCAATACGACTAAATTACAAATCTACATCGAATCATTTATCTTTATTTGTACTCAACAATGAGTAAGATATACATAAATGTCAGTTTACTGCACAGTCTATACTACTTTTGAACATTTTTGAATTTCTGAATTACGAAAACCCACATAAAATAAGCAGAAAATGCTCATGTTGTATTCTTTAGCATAAAAATTTCTCAATTATCACAATTTATAGAAAAATAATATTAAATACTTAAACCATTAGAAAAAATGCTTAAAATGGTATTCTTCAAGATATATCTTCTTGTTTTGATATAAAATGTTCAATGAATTCCTGTACTTTTTTCTTTTGTGCAGCATCTTGTTTGATTGCAGGAGGTGGTCTCAGCAGCAAAGATCCAAAAATGCTTGCTTCAAATTAAGGAAAGATTGCAAAAGATTAATTCATCAGCTCAAAACATGTTACAAGTAAATCACCTGAATAATTTGTTTCATGTTTAGTGTAACATATAAAATTACGCTGTAAATGTCCTCTCTTAGTAAATGCAGTTTATGAATGTTGTGTAATAAAAACCATAAACTCCACTCCACTTCCAGTGATTCACATGTATCTGTTTAAGTGAAATCAGTATGGACACCGGCTCTGAAGAGACAGCAGCTCTCACGATAAATAGAAAGAGTGCTTAAAATATGTGAGGTGCCAAGCTTGAAATATTCATTTTAATTCCAGTTCTTCAGTTTAGAAACTTGTTTTACTGAGGGATAAACTACAAATAGCTTCACATTTTTATCTCTGTATAAAAACACAAAAGACTTTTATACATATAACTACTCTTAAATTTCACCAGTAAGAAAACAGGCTGTATTTTTACAGAACACTTTGCGAAACACCTGACAAATAAACTAAGACAGCCTGGAGAGGAAATGACAAAAATCTTCTTAGTTGCTAATAAGTATGAACTGTATATGCTGTTCATCTTGGATAAAGGTGTCTGCTAAATACTCAATAAAATTAAGTAAAGACCAAATGCTTTGAACAATTTCTAAAGATTTTTGTAACCATTTGCACTCTATTAGAAGACTAATGTATATTAGTACAATAATTCATGAATCTTATCAATCTATCAGTTAATCAACCAATCAATCAATTGATCATTAATAATTAATGGACTAGTCATTTTTAACAATGAATTATTCATCATAATTAATTACATGATTCTACATTACAAGACCAAAGTTCACTCAGAAAAGGTACCCCCCCATCTATGCAAAGGTAGGCACTTTATTTATCTGGTTCTAATGTAAATATCTGGAATTGCATAATCATATACAAGCATTTAAAGTATACTCTCGGACAATAATTTTCATTGCACTGTAAGATATGAAGACAGTGAATTGGATTGAATTTATTGTTAAGTTACATTTACCAAACCGAAGTTCGAAAAAATATAAAATGCTAATAAAATAGAAAACAGAGAGCTTTAAATCCTCTTTGAAGTGTACTAAATTGAAAACAATAAAATGACAAGAAACTGAACATTTTCCCATTGTAACATTCTTTTTTGTAAATACATGCTTATTCATTTAGTTCCACAAAAGTTGGGACTGGGCATTCTTACCTCTGTGTTATATCACCCTCCCCTTTAATAACACTTCACAATTAATTCACAACTGAGGATGCCCATTTTTCTTGCCCATTCATGCTTAATGTATAAGTTTTCAGCTGCTCAAACCGTCTGGGAATTGAAAGACTACAATATGGGAGTACATTCTTCAGTGTTAACAGTGCCTTCGCAGATGTGTGTTACCCCATAACATGATGCATGCTGGCAATTAAACTGTAGGTTGGTAATAGTCAGAATGGTCATTTCTTCTTTGCTCTGGAGAACGTGGCATCCGTTATTTCCCTACCACAGCCCAGGCACTCCCACTGCACTTCAGTCCATTTCAGATATGCTCAAACCCAGTGAAGATGGCAGAGTTCTTGGATACTGCTGAAATACTATATGGCTTGTGCTGTCTTATGCAGTGACAAATGGTGTTTTTACTGACAATGGTTTTCAAAAGTACTCGTGAGTGGAAGTGGTTATGCCTATCACAGAAGTATGTTGGTTTTTAATGCAACGTTGTCTGAAAGATTTATCAATTTGTAAACTTTACCTGTATGTTTATAATGTTAGAGTGTTGTAGGGAGTGAAATTCCTAAATTCCAAGAAATCTATTTCATGAACTACTGGACTATTCGTTCAAACAGTTTTACGACTGAGCCTTTTGCGGACACTCCTTTTACATTAAAGCACAATTGTGCCACGGCTACAGAACACACAGACAGACCCACACACACACGCACACACACTAGTGCCAAGTTAGTACTGCCAATCCACCATGCATGTCTTTGCACTGCAGGAGGAAATGGAAGCACCCACAGGAAACCCTCGCAGACACGGGCAGAACATATAAACTCCACACAGGGAGGTCCTGGGACTGTTTTCAATTTGATACAGTTTGAAAAAATGTAGTTCACCACTTTCTGCTTTTTTTAGCACAATGCCCCAACCTTTTTGAAACTAAGGTTTGTACATATGTGTGTGTACTCACTGTTCAAGCAATACTTTAGTTGATGTCCCACAGAGTTAGAACCTTGAAAAATCACCAAGCAATAGGAAGCAGTTGGTGCTGAGTTTATATGATCTCCACATGCAGTGGATTCACAAAGTATTCAGTCTCCATCACATTATGCAGACTTTATTGTGTTGTAGATTTAGTTTAAAATGGATAAACTTGCCATTTTTGAACATCAATGTAGACTCAATAACCCATAATGACAAACCATTTATAAAAACCACTAGGGGGCTTTGCCCCCTGCTCAATTTTCTCTCCCCCGGCCCTTAGCTATGCACTAGCCTCTTTGCGGTTCTGCTGCTTGGGTATTTTAAACAGATTGTTATTTTCACGGGAATTGTTACATATGCATAACAGAACTATTTTACATTACAGCAAGTAATTAATCATATTAAAAAATAGTAAAACATAATATTTTGAAAGTAAATTATGTTTCATGTTGCGTTAAGAGTTATTTGTTGCGTAATATGATTTTGTTCTGTTTGGCTTTGAAATTAACATGCAAATACGTTTTAAACATACACCTTTACTGTAAAACAAAGTAAAAACAATTTTTTAAATAAAAATTTCATCAACATCGCATTGAATTTTGATTCTGTTTGGACTTTCATCATGACAATGCAACGTATAACTGCCTGTGATTGAATTTTGTTTCTTTCTCTCAATTAAATAAAACAACTTTTTCAAATGTTTGGCTCTGAAATGTATTAATTGTCTTCGCATCACATTAGCTTTCTTGGACACATCCTTCTTTCTACAGTAATTCGTGCAGAGGAAGACCGGACGGTGTTAACGGTTGTAGTTATTCTTTGGGATATTGTAAGTTGATATTTTCATCTTTAGCACAATTACTACCAACTGTTTTAGCATCGTCTATTGATATGCATTTAATTCAATTGACGTGTAACCGATCGACTTTGGCATTAATTTTTTTGATTTTCTTGGTGCTAGGATTGCCTGTGTACTCATTTTTACTGTTAATAACCCTTCATGATGGAATTCTTCAATAATATTTGGACATAATAATGGGGAGCTTAAAGTGAGGAAAATGTTAAAATTTATAAGACCTGAGAGAGCAAGAACTGTGTTTGTCAAAAGCATTCACACGAATGAGAGGTGAGAGTACTGTGTGTGTGGTTGAATATGGTTGAGAGGAGGACGTGACTTGAAAAAATCTCCAATCAGGCATTTATGGTACAGTGGCTAGATGGGTTCCATTTTTGGATAAAAGGCACATGACAGCCTACCTGGAGTTTGCCAAACTACATTTGCAAGACTCTGAGAGCATGAGGAAAAAGATTCTCCAGTCTAATAAAACAAAAAATAAACTCTTTAGGAAGAGCACTATGTTAGATGTCCATCCAGCCTAATACCATCCCTATGTTGAAGAATGGCGGTGGCAGCATCATATTATGGGGCATTTCTTTGTGACTGGAACAGAGACACTGGTTAGAATTGACAGCAGGATGAATGCAGCCAAAAATAGAGAGGTCATTGAAGAAAACCTGCACCTGACCCTCAGACTGCCTCACGATTCTCCTTTCAGTACAACAGTCATCTGAATCATCCAGTCAAGACAATGCTGGTGCGGTTTTGGGACTAGTCTGTTACTATTCTTGAGTTAGTTCCTTCCTTATACTCCTTTCTGCTAAGAAAAACTATAGTTCTGAATAGTAATACAGTGGGAAAACAGACCTAGACATTTTCAGTTTAAAATATCGTCTAAAAGGTCATGAAGTAGTTATAGTCTATTCAAATACTAAAGTAATAAAAACAGCAAACATGATACTTACCAAGTGTGCTGACATCCAAGTTATTAAACATAAAATATTTTAACAGTTCTCGAAGGAATGCCATTAAATAATTAAATGCATTTTTATGGCACTGAGGTAGGGTGGAGATGACCTGAAACAAAAACATGAATTAATTGAGTTAATAAAGATTATTAAGGAACACAATCCTAAAAACAAAAAAATATATACTTAAATAAATGGCTTAGCTGCAATTTTAAAAAATATGATATAGCTTGAGGAATGATACCATTCACAGAAAAAGTCACTGTTGATTCTAGATCATCAGACTGTGTTCACAGCTCACATACAGTTAGTTCCATAAATATTTGGACAGAGACAACTCAGATGCAGTTGAAGTGCAGACTTTCAGCTTTAATTCAGTGGGTTGAAGAAAATGATTGCATAAAAATGTGAGGTAACTAAAGCATTTTTTTAACACAATCCCTACATTTCAGGGTCTCAAAAGTAATTGGACAATTGACTCAAAGGCTATTTCATGGGCAGGTGTGGGCAAGTCCGTCGTTATGTCATTATCAATCAAGCAGATAAAAGAGTTGTTTTGAGGTGTGGTGCTTGCATGTGGAAGATTTTGCTGTGAACAGACAACATGCAGTCAAAGGAGCTCTCCATGTAGATGAAAGAAGCCATCTTTAAGCTGCGAAAACAGAAAAAACCTAGAAATTGCTACAATATTACGAGTGGCAAAATCTACAGTTTGGTACATCCTGAGAAAGAAAGCAAGCACTGGTAAACTCAGCAACGCAAAAAGACATGGATGTCCATGGAAGACAACAGTGGTGGATGATCACAGAATCATTTCCATGGTGAAGAGAAACCCCTTCACAACAGCCAACCAAGTGAACAACACTCTCCAGGGGGTAGGCGTCTCGATATCCAAGTCTACCATAAAGAGAAGACTGCATGAAAGTAAATACAGAGGGTGCACTGCAAGGTGCAAGCCACTCATAAACCTCAAGAATAGAAAGGCTAGATTGGACTTTGCTAAAGAACATCTAAAAAAGCCAGCACAGTTCTGGAAAAACATTCTTTGGACAGATGAAATCAAGATCAACCTCTACCAGAATGATGGCAAGAAAAAAGTATGGAGAAGGCGTGGAACAGCTCATTATTCAAAGCATACCACATTGTCTGTAAAACACGGTGGAGGCAGTGTGATAGCTTGGGCATGCAGTGGCACTGGGACACTAGTGTTTATTGATGATGTGCTGCTCAAATCCAGCTAAATGCAGTCAAATTGATTGTTGTTAGAAGAAAAGAAACATAAAATCATCCTGATTAGTTCAAGAGTCAACGAATGAAGAACAGTCACATTGTTACATAAAATGTTTGCAGGCAAGTATTTCATGTATTATAATGTATTTTGTTTTCTGGCAGACCGAGACGGTATTGGAATTTGCCAGGCTGAAAAAAACAAAGCTTTACACGTGCACAGGGGCCTTGTCACTGTGTGACTCATGATACAATCTAGTCTTCCACTGTACACCCAATATTGTTTACTAGCTGTCTGTGACAGAACCTCATCCACTGTACTTTTAAACTATTTATGATCAGCCCATAACTAAAGCATAGCATTGTACTAATTTAAAGCGTTAAAAGCATGCACATTTTTTTAAATATTTAATGCAAGCAAAGTCTTGGTGGTAGTATTTCAGCAACAAATTATTGTCATTCTTAAGATACAAGCATAAGGTGTAGGCTAATTCCTTTTCTGTTCTTTCTTTATATTTAAAGTAAAATTAAGTTTGAAATACTCAACCTATTTTTTAAAGATTTTCATGTGTGGATTTATTATAAAATATGTTAAGATTCACTATAAAATAAAAAACATTTAGCACAAAATATTATACTCTGCTGTATTGCTACTTTGCCCATCACTGGTAGCTTAATTACCATTAAGCCTACTTGAAGATTTTGGAGCTTCAGCCTGGATATTAGTAAATAACCCAAAACTTTTTCCACCCATTTTGGTATGTGCTTGTCATCATGGAGCAGTTAGCTAGCTGCCATGGTTATGTCACATTTGCACAAGTCAGATTAGCTAAAACTGACAAAAGAAAAAAAGAACACAGATGGTGAGTCCGCTTACTTACATTTGTTTCTGTGCAGACATGATACAGATCTACTTGAAAAGGGTAACTGTAGAGTCAGACTTTCAGCTGCTGTCTCACTTTTGTATTGCTCCATGGTACAACTACTTCTAGATATGCAGTTTTTTTTTACATTGACAACTTTCCTGCTTAATCTTAATCTAGTCAATCCTTGTTCTAATTATAACATTAAAAATCATAAGTCAAAAGTGCTTATACAGTAATTAACCATTTTGATTATCTGAGTTGAGTGAATCTGAAATCACATGACCCACTTCATTTAATATATGCTTCAGTTTATTAATTATTATTATTATTATTTTGTGTTAAAGGACAAGTTTTAGTCACAAAATAAAGAAATCCATTTTACAATAAAGACTAAACAAGACCTTTTCAAGAAGGCTGACAAAGCAACTAAGGACTGTTACCTGTTTGCACTGCGTATGGCTACCAGAACTGTCAAGGCTCTGGTGATAATGTGAATAGCAGATGACAGGTTCAGGGAGAGCATCCAAGAACAGCAGCAAAGCTTCTGCTACAGAGTGATTGCTACCAGCTGAACAAAACAGTTAAGGAAAATCTACAATATCAAAACAAAAAACAGGAAATGTACACAAAGGAAAGGTTTAATAATCTTCATGATTACAGCAGTTTGCAATATGTATTGTTTTTGTTTATAATCAAGGTGTTCCTCTTATGGGCAAGGATATGAAGAGAATCTGGCATTCCTGTGTCTAAGCAGTCACGAATTTCCTCAAACTCCGTCCTGAGACCAGGCTGTTGGAACAGATCTGCCTACAAGAATTATACTCAGTTAATAAAGTTCTACTAATGCCAATTAATCAATTTAATAGTTTTCTCTTTATTATTCTTCAGTAAGTACTGTATTAGTATTTACCTTTTTAATTCAAGATTTAAAATAAAACAGAGTAAATAGATGAACACATAACATTTTTATTGAAAATAATACACAGAGCAATGAATGACAACCAACCTGATAGCAAGCGTTTCTGTATAAATGTTCAACCAACATCCACAGTTCTTTGGGAATGTCCAGTTGCTTTTCTAAAGTATCGCTGGGCTCTATTTGCTGATGAAGTGGCATCAAGGTCTTTGTTGAATGCATAAAAGATAGGAAAGCAATACATGAATAATTATTTGACATTTCTTATCTTCTTCTGTCCATCCTTGTCATACCCAATGCAAATCTTGACATCTGTAACTCTGCCACCTCCAACTCTGTCTCCTGTTCTTTTGGTCAGTGCCACTGTCTCCAACCCATGTAACATAGCTGGTCTCACTACACCCCTATAGACCTTCCCGTTCACTCTTGCTGGTACCCGTCTGTCACTTCTGACACTCTTCTCCACCCACTCCACCCTGCCTGTACTCTCTTCTTCACTTCTCTACTGCACTCCATGTTACTCTGTACTGCTGATCCCATGTATTAAAAACTCATCCACCTTTGCCAACTTTACTCCCTGCATCCTCAACATTTCTCTGACCTCCCTTTCATTTACACGTATGTTCTGTCTTGTTCCTACTGACCTTCATTCATCTCCTCTCTACAGCATATCTCCACCTCTCCAGGTTCTCCTCAACCTGCTCCCTACTCTTGCTACAGATCACAATGTCATCAGCAAACATCATAGTCCACGGGGAATCCTGTCTAATCTTGTCTGCCAACATGTTCATCACCACTGCAAATAAGAAAGGGCTCAGAGTTGGTCCCTGATGTAATCCCACCTCCACCTTAAATGCATCTGTCACTTCTACTGCATACCTCACCATGATCACACTTCTCTTGTACATATCCTGTATAACTCTTGCGTACTTCTCTGCCTCTACCAACTTCCTCATAATCATACAGCATCACAACTCCTTTGTTGGCACTCCGTCATATGCTTTCTCTAAATCCACAAGGACACAATGCAACTCCTGCCCTTCTCTATATTTCTCCATCAACACCCTCAGAGCAAACATTGCATCTGTAGTGCTCATTCCTGGCATGAAACCATACTGTTGCTCACAAATCATCACCTCCCTTCTTAACCTAGCTTCCACTACTCTTTCACATAACTTCACGCTGTGGCTCATCAATTTTATCCCTTTGTAGTTACTACAGCTCTGCACACCCCCCTTATTCTTAAAAATGTGTACCAGTTCACTTCTTCTACACTTCTTATGCACCCTCTGATTTTTCAAGATTGCATTAAACAATCTTCTTAAAAACTCCACTGGTGTTTCTCCTAAACACCTCCATGCTTCCACAGGTATGTATGTCATCTGGACCAACAGCCTTCCCATTCTTCATCCTCTTCACATCTGTCCTTGCTTCCTATTTGCTAATCCGTTGCACCTCCTGATTCACTATCTCCACATTATCCAACCTTCTATCTCTCATTCTCTTCATCCATCTGCACAGAACACTCTCCTTGCTTGTGAGTAAGTTTCCACCTTTACCCTTTATCACCCTAACCTGTTGCACATCTTTCCCAATTCTGTCCTTCTGTTTAGCCAATCAGTACAGGTCCTTTTCTCCCTCTTTAGTGTCCAGCCTCTCATACAACTCATCATACACCTTTTCTTTAGCCTCCGCCACCTCTCTCCTCACCTTAAGCCTTATTTCCTTGTACTTTCTGCATCTCTCTAATTATCCTGCTTCTTATTCACCAGTCTCTTCCTCTGCATATTCTGCTATACTTCCCAGTCCAGATGTCACACCAAGCACCCTTCTAGCTGTCTCCATTACCACTTCTGCTGTAGTTGCCCAGCTCTCTGGTAACTCTTCACTGCCACCTATTACCTGTCTTACCTTCTCCCTGAACTCCACTTTACTGTCTTTCTTTTTCAGCTTCCACCACTTGATCCTTGGCTCTATCCTCACTCTCCTCCTCTACTTAATATCCAACATCATCCTACAGACCACCATCCTAGGCTGCCTAACTACGCTTTCCTTTGCACACCTCTTTGCAGTATCCAATCTCTTTTAGACTGACTCTCCTGCATACACCTGTGTTCCTCCCTCTTCTTAAAATACATATTCATCACAGCCATGTCCATCCATTTCACAAAATCCATTCTTTGACATTTCTTATAAAATGTAAAAATACTAATATGAAGTGATTAACAAGGGTACTTTTTAGGAAAGTACAATATTAACAAATAATAACTGAAATGCTGATTAATATTCACTGACATTTATAATTTTCTTTGATCAATTGGCATCTCAACTAGAAAGAGCTCCTAACTTGTGTGTGCATATGTGCAGGATTAAGTAACCCAAAAAAGTTTTTAAAATTGAAGTGTGGTTCATTTACTATAAATATAATAAATATACTGCATATCGGCAATAAAAAAAAAACATATTACTGTACTATCTTTAAGCTGTTGAGAGTTGTTGCAGTATGTTTGTATAAGTAACAATAAGCTGAGTGGAGATAAAATGAAATTTTACTTACAAATTGCTGAATAAGTTCTGGAGGCATATCTTGGATTGGTTCTCGCATATAGCACAATGCTTGTAGTGAAGATCCAAAGCAACTTGGAAGATAATTGCCAGAAATAGGAACAAAGTAGTCTTTACCCCTTTCTAGGTGCAGAATTAATATATCTTCTAATTTCTCTTCTTGGCTGGTTAACTTTGTGGCAGTTGTTTTATTTACAAACACTTCAAGTTCAATTTCTAATTTTGCACCTGTTAAACAAAATTAAAAGAGTTCCCTTTGTGGTATATCTTTTAATACTAAATCACAGATGTGCCATTACTGGAATTTTGATATTAAAATAAACAAAATAATTTAAAAAATTTCAATAAAATAATTTAAAAAACTCTGAGTGACTAACAGGATAGGACCAAACGGAACAGTTTTGTAATTAGGGTTTGGGCACTGACTAAGGATGTTTCTTTACTATGGCCGGTGTACTTGGAGTGATTAACGGGAAGGGGCACACCATGCACACATTGGAGGGGACCATGTGTCTCAACTGACTTGGAGAAGCTGGACACTTTTGGTGAAGAAAGGCAAGTTTGGACTCATTCTGTTATAATCATGATTTAACCAGAACAATGAGGCATTAACAATGTGGTAATGAAAGAAACAGAACTCATAAAGTGTCTTACCATTGTCAATTCAGTGGAATAAATATAGTTTAATTTCCACCAGCTCACCCTCGTATTGCAAATTCGCTACTACTCACATGAATATTCAGTTTTTGCATAAAGTTTTCAAATTTTAGAAATTCACATATTTCATACTGTATTTATGGTTCATTTGTATTCCTCCAAAGACTATTGTTCAAATAATATCGATCAAATAATAATTAAAGGATACTAAACATTTTACACATAATTATATTTTTCAGATTAAACTAGTGGGCTCTGCCCCCTGCTTGCTTCACTCGCCCACCCCTGTGTTTGGTTTACCGGATATACAATTTAAAGAGATTGTTATTTTCATGGGAATTGTTACATATGCATTATTTTCAAAACAATGCGAAACAATCATTTTAAAGCCTGTACAGTCGCTGTCCTTTTTGCCACTTTGTCTCTCTGCTGCTCATGTTGTGATCGCTTCTCCGTGATCATAAATATACACCTGACCGAATTGTGTTTTCTTTGAAATTAAACCACAAGTAGACCACAGATTCTCACAGCGTATGGTCTATTATTGTGTAAATCTATGTTTTGTGCATTGAATGATGCGAATGCAAAGACTTTGTTTTCTGCTCTTTGCCTTTTATTTCAGACTTCGCTTTGTCCTGCTATTTTTTCAATCACACGTAGTCCTGATGATTAATTTCTAAATATTAATCTTTCTAAATTATCAGAATGCACCATCTCTGGAATGAAGCTATTTTCTAAACAGCATTTTACAAAATACCCATTTACAATGAATTTAACTTAAAATCTTTTTATATGAAAATCTATTTTGAAACATTACAACTGAGCGAAGATCCAACTAATGCAAATTTATAAAAGCAGACAGAATTCACAGGAATTAGGTGAAAAAGACTTGCTGTCTACTGTACCTTGAGCAACGAAACCTTTGCAGGGCTGTGCAGTGAGCCATGGTTTACAGTAGGCAGGTTCCTCCAGCTTCTGAATAAACTGAAATTGACAGGGAACTTGTCCATCATTATATATGGTAAATGTCTGAACCTGTCGCTGCATGTACTTTACATCTTTGAAATAAAACTGAAAGAAAAAGTGTAACTCCATCAGTGAATGTTATATTTAAATTGACATTTTGTTAATTACAACACACTGCACTGTCTTAAGTGAAGCTCGATGCTAACAGAAATACGTTAGCTCAACCAACATTTGCCATTATTGAGGTGTTCGCAAACAGACCCCATCATGGCAGCAGTGGGCAGAAGGATGAAACCAACTTTGCATAATTCATTTACAGTGAACGTTCACACAAATGCACACTCAGTCTTACTTGTGCTGTTTTGAGTCTAACAAAAGTTGGACATTTTTAGAGAAAAAAAGTTAGGACAACTTTGCAGTTTATAGTATTTGCATTATTTACTCAGGATTCAAATTTTCAGTAGTTATTTTCTTTTTCATTATGGTAAATATTGTTTGCGGAAGCAGGTTGTGTATGTTGCATATGATTAAACTAAAACCTTAGTTATTCACTCTTTATGTACTCTACTTGAAATAAAATATATTTATTTATTATTTAAGTGGCCATTCAATTCTACAGACAGTTTAAGGAAATGAACAGAATGATCTCATTATTCGTGTTTCACACATAATTTAAAGTATTGCTATTTATTGTTATGGTGGGTAACAGATTTGTGGATTTTAGCACATCAAAAAAAGAACTACCAAAAAATGGCACAAAACAGCTATTACAATGTACAGTTGTTTAAGTACTGTATGTATGTTTCATACATGAAGAGAATCAGTAACAAACATTAATTATAAAGTACAAAACAAAACCATTAAAACATGTCAAATATACCTCATGCTCTGAAAGAGAAACTGAAGGAATACATTCATTTTCCATTTTATCCAGAGTCCGCACTATTTCCTCAAAAGTCTTTCTGTATAACTCTTCATTCACTACTTTTATCTGTAAGAGAAACTTACAACAATTATTACTATGAAAGTCTGAAATGTTTTTGCAATTTGATCTTTCTTGAAAAATATCAGATTGTATTTGAGTTTGAAAGTAAGTGTTAAAATATATTTTGTATTCTTATAATAAGAATAACATCGTTTTGGTTTATCTCTGCATACTGAGTAAGGTCAAGAAATAAAACTGTCAAAAAATGTCCCTGTAATAAAAGCATACCTGAAGAAGGGATAAGCAAAGGAAAAGCAAAAGAAATAAAAGGATTGACAAAGCAAAAAAAAAACTTCTCCAATGGTTCTTTCTACACAGACATAACAATGATTCTGGCTAGAGGTGTCCTTTACATCACTACTTTGCATAATTTCTAGGACAAGTACAAGGTCTGATTAAGGAACGGCCTGCTTTGGCTACAAGGATGCCAGGTTCAAATTTTCTTTAGGCTGCATTAGTTCTCTCCACCTAAGCATCTCTTTTTATCCCATAAGTATTGTATTCCTTAAAGGGTCAGGTGCCCAAAGCTGCTTGTCCAAAGTAAGTAACCTGATCCAGTTCCTCTGAATTAGAGACAATGTGTTAACAATCGCCTAACCACATATAATACCTACTTGTAAATATACAGTATATTACAAAAACAGCAATTCTATAAATCACAGACTGAAGACTTTAAAGATAACCATTACAATGCATTAATTTTGCTTTGTTTTCCTTAGATAGCCCAACTACAGTAAAATGCATTTAAATTCAGTAAAATTGTATTTTCCAAACATTGAATGTGAACTCAACAAAGTCAGCAATAATTCAAAATGTAATATTGTTATAGATTCTGAGATATATTTATATTCATAAATAAATATTATCCTCTGCAGTTTAAAAACATGATAATTTATGCATTATAACTTGCATGTCAAATACACAGCAATACAGTAATAATATCTGTATCAGAAAAGTTGAATGGATTATTTTTTTTTCTTACCCCAATTTCAAAAATTGAGCTGACAGGTTTGTGGTCACTAGTTTTCAAAGATAAGTGACTGCTGTACTGTAGCTGCTTGACATTTTTTCCTTTCCATAAAATACGGTCACACCAGGCTGGAGTTCTGCATTTTTCACTGATGACCAGTTAAAACAAAATAAATACATCTTTGAAAATAATTCCTCTTTTTAAACTGCATAATCTTATATTCCATTCAACTTGAAAGGATAAAAATATAGCTACTATATAAATATATATATATATATATATATATATATATATATATATATATATGTATATGTTATATAACACAAACACACATATATACATATATAAATACATATATATATATATATATATATATACACACTGTATATATACACACACAGTGCCCTCCATAATGTTTGTAACAGACACATTTTTCTTTGAATAAACCCTTTGCTCCATAGTTTAAAATTACAAATCAAAGAGTTCAGACATGATTAAAGTGTACATTGGAGCTTTAATTTAAAGGTATTTGTGTACATTTCAGTCACACCATGTAGAAATGACACCACTTTTTATACATGGTGCCCCGATTTCAGGGCAACACTTCCACCCATACTGTAGATACCACCAATGGAAGGTGATGAGTAGTCCATTTTTTGTTCAACAAAGACACACTATATACGGTAGATAAGAATACTGCAAAGCTTCCGGGAGTACATCTGGAAAAACATGTCCTGCCAGGCCATTAACTAAGGAAGAGGTAGCTTTGCAGTTAGATAGGTAAAACACGTGTTTAAATGTTTTCTACGAAGCTCTGGTAGGTGGCAGGGAAAGAAAGTGCCTCATGCTATCTATCTGGGCTGCCCTGGCTGCAGTGCAGCCTGCAGAAGGAGGGCAGGCTGACTGTCAATGGTGGCCAATCGCAGACAATGGAAAGTGATGAGTAGTCTGTTAATGTCAACAAAGGAACACTATATGGCAGATGAAAATAAATGAAGAGGAGCTCAGGAAAAAAAACATGTACATAATATCAAATATAAAATGGCCTAACATCTTTTCTGTCTTGATTCCAATTCTTGTTTCGGATTGGATTTGATATAACAACTTTATCATTTAGCATTAATATAAATTATTGTTACATATGGCTCGTGATGTAAATTAGAAATAAGCTGAAACTGATTGTAGAAAATCATAAAGTATTAAAAAGAGAAAAAACAGAAAGACAAAAAAAAAAAAAAAAAACCAAAAGATACTGCATGCTAAATGAGGAATTCAAATGCAGAAAGTTGTAGATAAGTTGAAATGTTTGAATGAGAGTATCCTGCTTTTGAATTATTGCGGCATAAACACCAATAATTTAATTGCAATTACTACTTTAGATCAACAATGCATTAAAACTATAAAAACAGATTGTAGATTACATAAAAAATACACACAGAGCGGCGTTAACAAAAATAACTTAGTTTTTGTTCCAAATACCAATAACGCGCATAGAATTCAGCTCTGCCCTCCAAAACATTAAATATGGCACTATTAAATGTTAAGAGCTTTAACTAACAAGACATTTTTTATTAACGATCTTATTAGTGATAGAAACATCGATTTTATTGCACTAAGTGAAACATGGCTTAACTCAGATGGCGTGGCTGTTTTAATCGAGTCTGCGCCTCCGGATTACAGTTTTACTCGTGTAGACCGCCAGGGAAAAAAGGGGGGCTTGGCAAACATTTACTCGAGCCGGTTAAAGTGTAAAGATGTTAGTTTTGGTAAATTTAAGTCCTTTGAGGATCTCGCCGTTGTTATTCATGGAGATTCTCACGTTCTAGTATTATCCGTGTATAGACCTCCTAAATTTAACGTGTCTTTCTTTGAGGAATTCTCAGACTTAATGTCAATTTTAATTATGAACTATGACACACACTTAATTGTCGGCGACTTTAACTTTCATATTGAAAATCAGTGTGACCTAAAAGTAAAGGAATTCATGAAACTCCTGGACTCTTTTGATTTGAGACAGCTCGTTAATCAGCCTACACATAAAGCAGGTCATACGTTAGACTTAGTAATTACCAAAGGACTAAAGTTGATGTAAAGCAGATCATTGATATTGGTCTATCTGGCCACTTTCTTCTACTATTTAATATAGAAATAATGATAGAAAGCATTCAAGAGAAGCATATTGTTAAAAAACGCTTCTTTGACTCATCAGCAGCTTTAAAACTTACAAATATTCAAAGCAATCAGTCCTCTTATAGTGCCAACTATAATAGCGAGGATAATGTAATTAGTAAGGTGGAAAACTTTAATTCTAAAGTGAGAGCTGCTGTTGACATAGTTGCACCTGGTTATTCCATGGAAGACCCAAAGAGTGTCTGATTTAAAAAGTACATGTCGTAGAGCTGAGTGTAAATGGAGGAAAACTAAACTAACTATCCATTATGAGATATTGAAGGTTAAAATAACAGAATACAATAACACAGTCCGTCTTGAGAGGCTGCTATTTCTCTAAGATTATAAATAACAATGCTAGTAATCCCAGAGTCTTATTTTCTACAATTGATCGTCTGTTAAACCCAGGTAACACAAAGGAATGCCCCCAGAATACTTCCAGTGAAACCTGTGAGAACATTGCTGTATTTTTCAATCAAAAAATTAATGATATTAGAAATAACATAGTATATCTCCCCAACACTGCAGAACCTCCTAAGCCCCAGTACTCCGTTATAAACAAATTAAATTCTTTCACCAGGATAGATTTACCTGATTTAATACAATAATCTCTCAACTGAAACCCTCCACCTCGTCCTTGACCCAATACCAACAAGGTTTTTCAAAAAAACATCGGGCGTGCTAATTGATAATATTCTTGACATAGTAAATTGTCATTAGATACGGGGTCTTCCCAGACTGTCTTAAGACTGCTGTAGTTAAACCCCTGCTCAAGAAAAATAATCTTGACCCCTCTGCTTTTGAAAATTTTAGACCCATCTCTAACCTGCCCTTCTTAAGTAAAATTCTAGAGAAGGCAGTCATTATGCAGTTAAATGACCACCTCAATAAACATGCTATTCTTGATAAATTTCAGTCAGGTTTCAGAACAAATCACAGCACAGAAACTTCATTCATTAAAGTAGTAAATGACTTGCGGCTAAATGCAGACAGAGGCCATTTATCTGTTCTCATCCTCTTAGATCTGAGTGCTGCATTTGACACCATTGATCACAATATTCTTAGAAATCGCCTTAGTCAATGGGTGGGCCTCTCTGGCAGTGTCTTAAATTGGTTTGAATCCTACCTGGCAGGGAGAAAATTCTTTGTTAGTTGTGGTAATCACAACTCAAAGACACATGATATTCTATATGGTGTTCCACAAGGCTCTATCCTGGGTCCGCTGCTCTTCTCAATCTATATGCTTCCGTTAGGTCAGATTATCTCAGGTTACAACGTGAGCTACCACAGCTATGCTGATGACACACAGCTGTACTTATCAATAGCACCTGATGACTCCGACTCTTTCGATACACTAACACAATGTCTTACTGGTATTTCTGAATGGATGAATAGTAATTTTCTCAAACTAAATAAAGAGAAAACTGAAATTTTAGTGATTGGCAATAATGGATTCAATGAGGTTATCAGAAATAAACTTGACGCATTAGGATTAAAAGTTAAGACGG
Source organism: Polypterus senegalus (assembly GCF_016835505.1). NCBI lineage: Eukaryota > Metazoa > Chordata > Cladistia > Polypteriformes > Polypteridae > Polypterus > Polypterus senegalus. The sequence continues at coordinate 41,964,298 of NC_053170.1, read as the reverse complement.
AAGTAAGTAACTTAGGGGTAACTGTTGAATGTAACCTGAATTTTAAATTGCATATTCATCGGACCACTAGGACAGCATTTTTTCACTTAAGAAACATAGCAAAAGTTAGACCTCTTATATCATTGAAAGATGCTGAGAAATTAATTCACGCTTTTGTTTTCAGTCGACTAGATTACTGTAATGCACTCCTCTCAGGACTACCCAAAAAAGACATAAATCGTTTGCAACAAGTGCAGAATGCTCCAGTTTTGATGTCACTACACTGGTTACCTGTGTCTTTCAGAACTGACTTTAAAATTCTGCTTATGGTTTATAAAGCCTTAAATAATCTCGCTCCTTCTGCTGTTATGCACCTAAAATCTGGAATAGCCTGCCAATAGGAATTTGACATGCTAATACAGTAGAGCACTTTAAAGCACTGCTGAAAACACATTACTTTAACATGGCCTTTTCATAACTTCACTTTAACTTAATCTGGATACTCTGTATGTTCAATTCATCATAATAACTATTCATAGTGGCTCTAAAATCCATACTAACCCCTACTCTCTCTTCTGTTTCTTTTTCCGGTTTCTTTGTGGTGGCGGCCTGCGCCACCACCACCTACTCAAAGCATCATGATGCTCCAACATTGATGGACTGAAAACCAGAAGTCTACGTGACCATCATCATCAAATCCTTTCGTGAGAACCCTAACTACAAACAGGACTGTTTCATTTTTGTTAGGTAGATTGCCCAGAGGGGACTGGGCGGTCTCATGGTCTGAAATCCCTGCAGATTTTTTTTTTTCTCCAGCCTTCTGGAGTTTTCTTTGTTTTTTCTGTCCACCCTGGCCATCGGACCTTACTTATTCTATGTTAATTAATGTTGACTTATTTTATTTTCTTACTTTTGTAAAGCATTTTGAGCTACGGTTTTTTGCATGAAAATGTGCTATATAAATAAATGTTGTTGTTGTTGAAAACAGGAATGTAGGCTTTGACCAGGGAAAAAAACAGGAACAAGTGTTTAAAAAATTAAATGATTTAAAGTATCTTAGGAGGCAGCATCTGCAAAATATTCAGAGGAAAAATACAGAAGTATAGTGTAGTACATTTTGAAGGTTTTCAAATATATATGGTATATAATTAAATTATTAATACTCTATGAAACTGCATAGGCTCTTTTACTAAATTAACGTTAATAAAAAAAAAACTTTTAGACTGACTAATCCTGTATTGCATTTTTGTACCTTGTATCCCACTGATCAGATCCTGTGTCATATTTATAAGTTGGCTGAAATTTGAGCTCTCCTTCTGTAAAACCATCAAACACTGCTTTTTCTTCCATCTGCTTCTTTAACTGGGAAAGATATGATTTTCAAGGTGTAAATCAAAATATTGTTTAATATGCTGTATCAAAAGCATGTAAAAGTACAACTTTTATTAAAAGGATAGACCTTAGAAACAAAACCTGATTATTAAGATAATATAGCAAATATGTGAATGCTGTTGTTTGTAATAAATTGTACATTTTTTGTTTAACTACAGCTGTCAACTACAAAATGTTTTACTTATTTTCTGTTTTAGTCCTAACTTGTAGTTTCTAATTAATTAAATAAAACATGTGTTTTATATCAGTGGTTCTCAATTACGATCCTGGAGGTCTGCAGTTGCTACATGTCTTTGTTCCAACCAGTTTTGTAATTAGAAATCAGGCCTAACAGATAATGAAAGTTAATTATATGGGTTGTTAGTACTTTCATTCTTCCAAGACAAAAATTGTATTTTTTTTTTCTCAGAACTTTATAAATATGATTTGTGGTCCTTCAATTCTCTCTCATGTATTTCAAATCACTTTATTAACATAGATACTTCATGATGCATGTACAGTTTTAAATGGAAGCATGTTAACTGGAGAACTGGTGGTTCCATTGTCATTCACCACTCATTAACTGATGAGAGGTTAAAAAAACAGTCACCAATTAAACCTTGAATGCAGTATGTTATGGCTGTTGGACGAGTAAAAGACAAAAAATTAAAAATGTACAATTTATAGTGACCACTCTTAAGTTAAACTTGAACCAGTAAACTAAACCATAATTTAATGTTTCAGTGTTTAAAGAATTTCCTAATGCCTTTAAATAACAGATTTAGAAAATTCAAAAATGCTGCCTATAAGTTGACTAGTGCTACTCAGACATAGTGGGAGCCAGGATGTGTGATGGTGGCAGTTCTAGCCAGCAACAGCAGAGGCAAGTGGTATGAATGAACTATGAAGATTCTAAAAGTAATTAAGAGGAAGGTAATGAAAAAAGAAAAAGGCTCTGAATTTTACTACATTTCATCATCCACACCGAACAGCTTCATGAGCAGTTACACAAGTGACTATTTCCTCTATATAAATGAAACAAAAATGGTTATCTTATTCCAAGGAAATGCCGTTTGCTCAAGTTTAAAATACATGCAAGCAAAAACTCTTTTGAAGCTATTTGTTTAACAAAGAAATATATTAAATACTCAAGTAAAAACAGTTATTGCAAATACTTAGACAAAATCAGCTTGAAAAATTGTGACATGAAAAGATTTGCATGTGTGTCCAGTACATGTTTTCAGAAATCAAGTTGTTAATGCTGTCTATGAAACAGCAGTATACTGAAGGCCAGTATCTTCCACAAAAACTCTCTACTACAGCAAGGTAAAGTTCTGGCACAAGGCAGGAACAATTCCTGGACAGAGTGCCAGCCCATCACAGGATAAACAAACAAACATGCATAAGGGTCCAATTCAGCATCAACAATCCACCTAACCTGCATGTCTTTGGACTGTGGGAGGAAACTCACTCAGACATGGGCAAAAAACACCAACCTGGGACTCAAACACCAGTCTCCTAGTTGCATGGCAGCAGTATTACCACTGTGTTACAAAGAAGTCCCAGATCCCTGTTCAAAATGTCTTTGTATGTAGTAGTATTAGCAGTACCCTTCACTGGAACTAAGTGACCTAGCCCACAGAAAAACTTTACAGTAGGCACTAGAATGTGGCAATCTAGAATGTGGCACTCTCCTGGAATCTACCAATCCCAGATTCATCCATGAGACTGCCAGATGGTGAAGTATGATTCAAAACTCCAGAAAACACATTTACTCTACTCCACAGTCCAAAAGCAGCATGCTTAACACCACTCCAGCTGACACTTGCCATTGTGCATAGTGACCTCAGACTTGTTTACAGCTGCTCAGCTGGAGTGAATGAAGCTGCTCAGCATGAAGCTCCCGATGAGGAGTTTTTGTGCTGAAGTTGCTTCCTAAGGCATTATGGAACTCTGTTGTGACTGACACAACAGAGGACAGGCAATATATCTATCTATATAATTCACTAAGGGCACGCAAGACAGAGAGCGCAAGCAAGACAGAGAGCCCAGGCTGCCAACTCACAGAGCCCCGCCCACCAACTCTAAGACCATGGGATATGCTCGACAGAGCCCGGCCCGCCAACTCTAACCTTCCTACTGTGTCATAGGATATGCACGACAGAGCCACGCACGCCAACCGTAACCGTCCTCCCGCTTCTAGCGTCGCTCTCGAGGCACCGCACGCAAGACAGAGAGCCACGACCACCAACTCACAGAGCCCCGCCCGCAAACTCTAACAGAGCCCTGCCCATGGGTTACACACGAAAGAGCCAAGAACGCCCTCACTAACCCTCCTCCCACGTCAAGGGGAACGCATGACAAGGTCCCGCCCGCCAACTCTCACCCTCCGCAGGCTTCCAACATCACTCTCAAGGCAATTATATGATGACATCGACTTCTCAACTGTCATTCTGGAACAACTCAGTACGCGAGCTATATTAAGCATCACCAACGAAGACTCACTACACCTTAATGAACAGGTGCTGAAACTTATCCCTAACAACGAAGTAACTTTCACCAGCATTGACTCCATCGTCACAGACA